>NW_012267313.1:9475612-9537882 GCF_000151885.1 Dipodomys ordii | reverse complement strand
CTTCCCCCCCCACCGACGTTGTAAAGCTCGTTTTGGACAAGACAACTTGTACTTCTCATTGTTGCAACAGGTCCACCTGTATCCTTAAACAACTGGTTTGTTTTTTTTTTTTTTTAAATAGAATTTCACTCTGAAAGTCCTGGAACTTGGAATGTAGACAAGAACTTATGATCTTCCTGCCTTGGCTTTCTGAGTACTGGAATTGTAGGTATGTACCGCAATGCCTCATCAGGCTTATATTTTATTTATTGTCTCATTAATCCTCACAATAAACATATGCAGTAGATATTTTGATCATGTTTATTTATGGAGAAAAGTATTGGAACTTTGTAGAGCTTAAATAACCAGCCCAAGCTGGTAGGTGAAAGAGCTGCAGGTCTGTCTGAGTCTAGATCTCAATCACCAGCTTCAATCACCAGTTGGCTGCACATATAGAATGAGGTTCAAGTCTCATTCAGCTTTGTTTACCCATAGCACTTAGTCCAAGGTCATGTGTGCCATGGTGCCATGTGGAAATAGAAACTATCTGTTGATTCATGTGGAGAGGATCAAAAGCACCAGGACAGAGTCATTTTACTAGCAAACAAAGCTGCCTGAGGGAAATTCCAAAGCCAACTGAGATAAACGAGTCCAGTGGCACAGGTGATCACAAATCCTACCAAAGGGAGAATTTCTTGTTCAATATGTTTGGGATTCATAGCATTAAGTTAAAAGAGGGTTTTTAAGTGATTATAAAAATGACAGATCACAGGGGCTGGGAAGGTGGCTCAGTGGTAGAGCGCTTGCCTTGCATGCCTGAAGCCCTGGGTTCGATTCCTCAGCACCACATAAGCAAAAAGAAAAAAGCCGGAAGTGGTGCTGTGGCTCAAGTGGTAGAGCACTAGCCTTGAGTTGAGGGGTTGGGGACAGTGCCCAGGCCCAGAGTTCAGGCCCCATGACCAGATCCCCCCCCTAAAAAAAAAAAGAAATACAAGGTGGAGATCTTTTACCAGCTGTTTAAAGATACAGGTGGACCTGTTGCAACAATGAGAAGTACAAGTTGTCATGTCCAAAACGAGCTTTACAACGTTGGTGTGGGGGGGGGGGAAGGGGGGAAGGAGAAAGATTGGGATTGGGAGGGAGGGGGGAGGCTGGAAGGGATGTGAAGGGTAAACAAAAGGAGGAGGCTGCAATTCTTGGTAAGAAATGTACGCATTATCCTGCCCATGTAATTGTAACCCCTCTGTACAGTATCTTCACAAATAAAATAAAATAAAATAAAAAAATAAAATGACAGATCACAAGAAACAGTTGGAAGGATCCTGAAGGTCTTTTGTTCTAAACTAAAGAAAGCCAGTTGGGGTGAATTTTGACCAGGGTAAAAGAGTAGACGGTCTTCACAAGTAAAACAAATAGAAGGCCTAATTATTGTAACTTTGGGAAGAGTCGTCACTCCTGTCTTCCATCTTGCTGTTTGGGGAAGGAAGCTGTTTCCTCCCGGGGAAGGGCCATCCGTTCAACCACCAGAGGTGTTATCCCATGATTCCCTGCTATCCACATCCCCCAGAGCTTTTGTATGGTATATTTTGGATCATTCTCTGAATGCTGTCTTGCTTTTACCCCTGACATTGAAAGAAACAGAAAGAAATGAAAGCTACAAAGAAAAAAAAATGAATAAGTACTTTGTGTATATTTACTGCCTACATGCATGTATGAATGACTGTAGAACTCATATTTCTGTGGAGGCTACCGTGTAGAGCTTGACGTGATCAAAGAATCATCCCCACTGCTCAGTATAAAGGAAGCTGGTCTAAATCCTATTAAACATAGGTGGGCTTACATAATGAAGAACTTGATGACTCACTCTGACCACTGATTAAAATAGTGTCAAGGGGATGTTGTAATTATTTTCAAGACAATTAAGCATTAATACTAAAGGGAAAGTATTTGCTACTGAAGGGAAAAGGAACGAATTGTCCTCCAGTTACACCTGGAGAACCTCAGTGTCTCAGGCAAAATAGATCCCAAGTCATCGCACATCCAAAGATCTTCACTCTACATCTTTACATTGCTATTAATTGGCCCCACTCCCTAATTACCCAGCTTTTTAAACACAGCAGAGAAAGTGGACCTTGGATTCATTTAATTTAGCTATCAAGACCAACTGGACTTTTTTTCTTTATAACTTTCTCTTGCCTATGGCTTCCTTTCCATCCCTGTAACCCTAAGCTCTAGCCAAGGCTCGTGCATTCTCAGCCTCTGATGTCTTGTTAGTCCAACTTGTCTCCTTGCCTAAATCACATCTTCCATGAGCAGTTAGATGCAACATGTCTCCCTACATGCTACCTGGAAGCTCTAACTACCAATGTGACTTTATTTGGAGATAGCTCCTTTGTGAAGGCAATTAAGAGTCCATGAGATCATCAGGTAGAACTCTACTCTGAAAGGATTGTTGTCCTTAGAAGAGAAAGACAGGAGAGACGATTCTTTCTCTCTGCTCACACACAGAGAAGAGGCCATGTGAGCACACAGAGAAGTGGCTATCTACAAGCTAGAGGAGAGACCTCACCAGGAACTGAATTTTTCAGCATCTTCAGTTCTGGACTTCTAGCTTCAGTATTGTAATAAGTTAAATTTTTACTGATTAAGCTATCCAGTTTGTGGTATTTTATGTCAGTCATAAATTGGCCATTCTGTGCAGTATTAGCAGAGTTAGATGCATGAAACACTAGACTGCCCCATATTGTAAAATACCCTAAGTCCCTCAGTGACTTGTGAGTTCCAACCCTTCGGCTTGGAGCCTGAGGCCATCCTCAATGCCACATTCGCAGCTCCGCAGCTACGTGCTCAGTGCATAGGTCTTTTACATTGTTGTAAGCAGACATTCTGCTCCAATGCTCTTGTCTTCAAAACACATTTGACATGTTCTAAAGCCACAGTGAAGCATGAAGCCTTTGGGAAACTGCCCAAAGTTGCCAAAGCTAAAAGATGAGTCACATCCCAATGGATGGAAGGGTGTGAAGTCGAACAGGTTACAGATGTGGTTACTTCCCCTCTTTCTTCTTTGTTAATAGAGTCCTCTCTGGGTTTGGGAGAACAGACAGGCCCAGATTCAGAGTGATTGTGATACCTAAGTCAAATGTTAGCAAACCTTCTTCATAAAGGACCAGCTTAACTAAATGTCTACCCTGTTACACCTCTACCCTCATAGCATAAAATAGCCATGGGCTATCCATAAACAAATGAGCATAGCTATGTATCAATAAAACTTTATTTACAGGGGCTGGGAAGGTGGCTCAGTGGTAGAGTGCTTGCCTCGCATGTATGAGGCCCTGAGTTCAATTCCTCAGCACCACATAAACAGAAAAAAAATCTGGAAGTGGCACTGTGGCTCAAGTGGTAGAGTGCTAGCCTTGAGCTGAAGAGCTGAGGGACAGCACCCAGGCCCAGAGTTCAGGGCCCACAACCAACAACAACAACAACAAAACTTTATTTGCAAAAACATCATTGGCTAGCAATGGCCTGTGGGGCATAAATGGACAAGTTTCTGAACTTCAGCTTTCAGAACACGGAGATTGTTGATCACCTGAATGAGGTCAGGAATAACTTGGAGATTTCTTGTTATAGAAAGGCAAGCATACTATACCTTTTAAAGTTTTGGTAATTCAAAATATAGACCTTAGACCCATAGAATCATCCTCATCTTAGAGCTTGCTAGTCATGCAGAATCTCAGGTCTTACCCCAGCCGTCCATAAGCAGAATGTGCCATCATCAGAAGCCCCAGTGATTGAAAGGTACCCAGAGCTTGAAAGCCCCTGGTGATAGAATGTTCTATGACCTGCAGCTGACAGGAAGGGTAGAGTCATGAACATCCTATCTGCTTAGCTAAGGATTTTGTTTGGTCCTGAAAAACACACAAGTTCTCTAAGTGGGAAGTAATGATCAGATTTTCAGGGGAGGGGTGGTGTCATGTGTCTTACTTCTCTTGTAAAATAAGCTCTTAAAGGTCAGTGACTAGCCAGGCACTGGTGGCTTTCTCCTGTAATCCCAGCTACTCAGGAGGCTGAGATCTGAGGATCGCGGTTCAAAGCCAGCCCAAGCAGGAAAGTCCATGAGACTCTTATCTCTGATTAACCACCAGAAAAATGGAAGTGGCGCTGTGGCTCAAGTGGTAGAGCGCTCACCTTGAGCTGAAGAGCTTAGGGACAGTGCCCAGGCCCAGAGATCAAGCCCCATGAATGACAAATTAAAAAAAAAAGTCAGTGACTACTAAAGAAATACTCATGCTATTTTCCAAGGCCAGCCAGGTAGATTCTCCACAACTGCCACATTCCCAACAGAGTTCTAAAGAGGCTTGCTCTGTGAGACCTACTTTCTCATCTAGGCCCTAGGAGGTTTCTCAAATTCTGGAATATTCTCAGGCCTTAAAAGTGGTAGATAAGCTGTAATGCCAGCATTACAAGTTGGACTCTGAAACTAGAAAGTTTTCATTTTAGCAACACTTAAAACTACCATGGCCTCACGGCTTACTTCACCATTTTCTGCACCTCTTTCCTAAGACTATAAGCCACTATATTTGGAAATTTTTTCCCCATCCTTTTCACAAGTCTTATAAGGTGCTGTGCATATGGTAGGTTCCCAAAAAATACTGGATAGAACTTAATATGTAAACTATCATTTATTTTGTTTCCAAGGTCCTCAAATACTACTTACCTGTGATATGCTTCTTAAACAGGAGTATTACTCAAAAGAGAGTTAAAAATGATAGTCAAAAATGTTTTGAAGAAACAAAAAATAATAGGGTCCAAAGGAGCCAAATAATACTAACTTCTTTGCAAAGTAGGTCTTTTTCATATTCTTTGTGTTGAGTTCTAACCAGGAATGGTTTTGTGAAGAATAAGATATAAGCATTTGCTCATAGGATGCCCCATTTATCAAGTTACCACATCCTCCTGTGGTTTGTATACGAAGAGCTAAAACCCAAACAAGCACCACCTCTCTCCGTCATCCAGAATGTTTGTGTTCACAGTTATAGAGAACAGGTGAACCCCATTGTAAATATTAACTCATTCAACCATACAAGACTTGAGGAATGGGTTGATTATTAGCTTCACATTCTAGATGAAGAAACAATGGCTCACTGGTCTTTGCTTGTTTCAGATTCACACACAGTTAGAAGTTCTGCAGCAGTAGGAAGGCTGTTGGAATTCAGCTGGGTTGCAACTCTACTTAGCAGTGTTGGCATTAACAGAGCATTGACACCTCCAATGCCAAGCCCTTGGTGCCTCCTATTTTCATTGCAGGCATCATTAGCTAAGATTTTGATGAGGTGAGTAATTTAGTTTACCCCTAGATATTGAAAATATAGTGTTAAAAGCACTTAAAGTGCTTTCTCATTAGAAGTTACTGGTTTGACCTACTATTTAATAATACTACGCAAATACCTTTGAAATCAAGTTAGGGTTTGCTTTCTTTTTCTTGGTAATTAAAATTTTCTTGGTAGTCTAACTTGCCATTAGATAATGCTTATCTTTTTCAGTTAATGTACAAATTCAATTCTCATTTTAATCCATGCTCTCACTGTCTAGCCCAGTAATGGACTCAGGAAAAAAATCACAGATTGTATAATGAAAGCTCTTTCTTCTCTTTCTTTCACTCCTGACATACTTCTTGGCCTCTCCTCCTTTTGTTCCAAGTCCCTTTTCTCCCAAAACGTTTGTCCAGGAATCCCTCCTACTTCCATCCAGCTAACTACTCAAGTTAGGAACCCAAGATCATCCTTCTCTAAATCCCATCAACAACCAAGTCTTAAGGATTAGCCCTACCAAATAGATCTCAACTCTACTTCACTTAATGTTCACTGTTCTTGCCCCCATCCAAGCCGTCATATTTTCTCTGTTTCTGTAAATGTCCACCCTTGCAGATCTGGACATCAAGCCTCTCCTATACTTCAGCCACACTGACTTGCCAATGTGCCAACTTCTTTTCCATTTTGCAGACTATTAAAGCCCTATGCATAAAATTAGTCCATTCCTACCTGGTGGCTTCTGCCTATAATCCTAGCTATTCAAGAGGCTGGGATCTGAGGAAGTATGGCTCAAAGCCAGTCCCCATGAGACTCTTATCTCCAATTAACCACTGAAAAACTGGAAGAAAACTTTGGCTCAAAGTATAGAGTGCTAGCTTTGAGCAAAGGAGCTCAGGGAGAACACCCAGGCCCTGAGTTCATGCCCCACAACACACACACACACACACACACACACACACACACACACACACACACACACACACATACATGAGGCTGAGATAGGAGGATCATAGTTTGAAGGTAGCCTGGGCATGAAAGTCTGTGAGACTCTTATCTCCAATTAACCACCAAAAAGCTAAAAGTAGAGCTGTGGCTCAAGTGTAGAGTGCTAGTCTTGAGTATGAAGGCTCAGAGACAGTGCCTAAGTCCTGAGTTCAAACCCTAGGGCCAATGCACACACATACACACAAAACACCCTTTCCTAAAAGCCCAGATAAAATTCTCTATGGTGCTGCAGCACTACTAATTTTCAATGCAGAGCACATGTTGTAAGGGTGCTTCCATATCTAATCTAATCTGACTTTCAAGGCAGATTTTTTTATTATCTCTATTGTACTGAATCTAATGGTTAATACACTGTTGGCTTTCTAGCTCCAAATCCCTCTCTTCATGCATGCTCTGTTTTGTGTTGCTGGGATGACACTCTGAAAAGCCTATTTCCCTGTGTTGACTTCTGATGAGTTCTGCCCAAAAGGACCCTGCAAAGACTAGAAGGCAGGAGAGGAGAGAAGGGACTTGATCCCTGTCATTCGAATATGGTGGTGGCAGCAACTCCTCCCTAGATATCCAGTCAGGGCTCAGGGCTCTTCCTACTTTCTTCAACCAACCTCACTGTGTGGCTCAGGTCTGTTAGCAATAACTAGGTCAGGCCTCCTCTGCTGGTGTCTAACATGTCACTTTATAATTCTGTAACACTGTCTTACTCACTTGAAGAAAGGGTCTTCAGTTGTTCAATGTTCCTTAAGTGGGTATCTAAGCTACTTATGGCTAGAAATGGGAATAAAAGGTTTTCTGGACGTGTTGATCAATATGTAAATAAGGACTTCCTATGCACAGATGGGCCCTGCCTTCCCTGTCTGCTTGAGGTGTGACAGTGATCCTGCATGCTAGCAGATCCACGTGGCAGAACTCAGCCTCTTCTGCTGTGGACTGAGGGGCGCAGCTGTGCTCCCAATCTCCAACTTCCCTCTAGCCAGACCATAGAAACCTTATGGCATGGCACATGAGAATGCTGAAATCGTGTGGCTTTGCTCAATGACAACAGGAGGATCTCCGCAATCCAGGATGCACTTGGATAGAGTTAACTTGAAGATTTACAAAACACACCCATAAGCCTCGAGGGGCCAAAGAGCCCCAAGTTTATTTATTAGATGTGTTCTAGGACTTAGGTAGCATTTTTTCTAAGTACCTTACAGATCTTTGCTTAATCTTCATAACAATAATTTCACATAGGTACCACTAGTAGACACCCTTTCAGAGATGGAGAAATTGAGGCACAAGAGGATAGGTAACAAGGATCTGGGAAGGTGGCTCAGTGGTAGAGAGCTAGCCTTGCATGCATGAGGCCCTGGGTTTGATTCCTCAGCACCACATAAGCAGAAAAAGCCAGAAGTGGTGCTGTGGCTTAAGTGGTAGAGCACTTGCCTTGACCTGAAGAGCTGAGGGACAACGCCCAGGCCCAGAGGTCAGGCCCATGACCAACAAAAAAAAAAAAAAGAGGGTAAGTAACCCATCCAAGGTCGCAGTGCTACCATAGTGCTGCCACGGTTGCTACCACAAGGTAGAGACTCAAGCCCTCAAACCTGACTCCCAAGGCTAGGTCTATAAAGACTGGACTATCTTGAGAATTGCTCACAATTTTTGTATGATGATGACTTTGAAATGCAATTTAGGGACCCTAAATGTTTGGGTAACCTATGGCATGAACTACATAACTGAATTTCCTTCCATATGGAGAACAGAAGAGAAGACAGGTGAGGTAACAGAGACCTTCCATCATTGAATTCCAGATGCTGACTGACTAACCAAATTTACACTGGGCTCAAGACCTCACTGGCATGGTTCTCTATAACTAAATTACCCTAGTGATCTCACCTTTTGTCTGTTGTACAACACTCCCCAAACACCTATGGGAACTTTTGTCAAAGACAGCTCAGCTAGAAAATCAATGTCTCCACTTCTGAATGAATGCTCACTTTGTTTTCCTGGAGTTTTTCCTTTCAGAGGGGCGTCCGTCACTGAGGCCACTGTATTAAGTCAGACTGGCCACTGCTCTGTAGGGTCAAACTCCAAGTGGATTCTTGTCCTTCCTGGTCCAGCGGTGGCAGGAAGACAAATATTTTTGCCATTTCTTCCTCTTCCTTCCCTTGTCTTTGTCACTTCTACATCCTGGTGACTTGAAGATGATATTCTGCTTTCTCTTAACTTAAATTTTAGTTCTACTAACTAAACTGGATTCATTTCCCCTCCCAAATATGAAGTTAACTTCTGACCAATGCTATTTAGCTAACATCTAGGCTAGAATTCAAATCTGATCTCTCGTGGTCAAGCACTTGCTCGGTTGGTTTAATTATGACTGGTACTCTCCCACTTGTGTGATGCTTCTAGCCCTATTACTTCTAACTTGAGCTCTTGCTACTCTTTTCTCCACAGACATCCTCGCCACCTTCCTGTTTGCAATGCTGGCCAAGACATTGCTGAGGCCTTTTGTACTTGTAGTTCCTTGTGTGTGGAATGACCTTCTCCCCTACCTGCTTTAAATCTTTGTTCAAGTGTTGCCTTGACTAATAGGCCTGCCTTGGCTATTTAAAGAGGAAACCTATCCACAACACTCTTCAAATACCTTCAGTGCTTTATTTTTTAATACTGCCATGGTTTTGGTCTTGGCCACATGCAAAGTACAAAGATGATTTCATTACAATGCAGCTTTTGAATCTACACCAGGCAAGCTGTCCCAGAATGGCTCCCAAGTCAAATTAAAAATGATCCAATCACACAGCTGATTAAATCAATTTAAAAATCACAATGAGAGAGCAGTGGGGATAAGTTCACTGCACAGAAATGACTAAAAGAGGTACAGTTCCCTGGCGTTGGCTACCACAGGGTTCACATGGCTATTTCTCATCATACCAGCCTGCTAAGATAGTTGGAGAAGAGTTCAATTTAATCAGCTATTCTCAGCAGTCAAAAAAGCATCTGGAACCTGTATATAGCCATGCTCTTGCTTGCCAATTAGCCTGCTGAGTATTTGTGGGTTTTGAACAAGAGCCACTTGAGGTCAGAATGAATTTTACAAACAAGTGACCAAATCAAAAACCATGAATACTAAGTGACTTCCAAGCATTATAATGTGATGATTATCAGGTATTCTAGCCCTGCCCTTCCTCTCTGTCCTGGTTGGTGTGCTGATGCTCTATTCCATCTTTTTGCTGTGTCTTGGGTTACTAATTTACTTACTCCTCCCGCTTGCCAGATTCCTTCTGTAGAAAATTGAATATTCTCAAGCAATACTGCAAGCACAGGACAGCCTTGGCACACACCACATCCTTCCCTTTCTTCTTTATTGTCTGTTGTGATTTGGATTCAAAATGCTCTTTCAGAAACTCATGTGCAGAAGGTTTGGTGCTCAATGTGGCAGTGTTGAGATCCAGCCTTGAAAGATGATTGGATCATGAGGCCTCTGACTTCGTGTGTAGATTCATGTTAATGGGCTGCTGGGAGGTAGAGCCTAGTTGGATGAAGTAGGTCACAGAGGGTAGGCGTGCCTTGTTGAAAGCCTATTTTATCCTTGGATCCTTCCTCATTTCTTCTGCTTCCCAGACATAGATGAGCTTTGCTTTAACCATATGCTCCCACCATGATCGCTGCCTCACTATAGACCCAGAAATGCTGGAGCCAAATGAGTATACCCTAAAACTTCTGCAACAAGGAGCCCAGATCGATATTTATTGCTTTGATTTTTTCAGACATTTTTGTCTAAAAAAGCAACGTGAGGCTGACGTTTACACTTATACATTCACCTAATGAGACCAGGAGTGCAATGGACATAAAATTATGTTTTGGGGTGTTTCTGTTTTTGTTTTTACTGATGAAACTTAGCACCTAGATAGGTGCTTGGTATAATGCCACTACTTTAAATGTAAAGTTTGAAATTAAAATGAATGGAATTCAGGAAACCACAAAGATTAAGCCAAAATATGAAATGTCGGGGAACAGGAGGGACAATGACTTGGGCCAATGACTCGGATCAGAAAAGGAAGAAGAAAGTGAAAGCCAGTTCTGGGCCATGACCCTTGCCCAGATGGTCGGTAATTCTCGACAGGCCCAAGGGTGTGGCAGTGATTAGAATCTTCACTCTGAAACCCTGGAGATCACCTCTCTTTTCGAGAAATGTTCACAATGTTTTCTATGCTCCCCAACTAGTTTTTCTTTTGCCCATGCCATTCACAAATCACTTTAAATTACATGCCATCAAATATTTGTTCAATGAACAAATAGGCTGTTATCGTTATACACCGTTATGAAGAGTGAAGCTAACATGACTTTCATTATTCATTCCATGACATTGTATTTATTCAACCCAAAGGAGAACTGGATAGAAGTTGAAACCAGGTGGATGCACTAGTTCAGTCTTTAGGTCTTGTGTTAGTTAAGGCTGTTATGACAAATGCTACAGGCTGAATGGCCTCAATCCCAGAATTTACTGCCCCAGGTCCAGAAACTAACATCTCAAAGTTCAAGTTCCTAAGCTATTTAACTCCTGATGATGGCTTTCTTCCTGGCTTGAAGACATCTATTTTCACCAAAGGTGCTCACACGGCCTTTCTGGTTCTTGTGAGAAGACTAGATATGGAGAAGGAAAAAGGAAGAGAGACTTAGAAGAAGTAAAGAGAGGAAGAGTGAGAAGGAAAATAAGAGGGAAGGAAAAAGGAAGGAAATGGGGGGGGGGAGAGAATTTCCTTTTGTAAGGCTAGGGTTCTATGGGGTTAAGGCCCTTCCCTTATGTTCTAACTTAAACTTAATTACCTCCTGAGGACCATGCTCACAAATCCAGTCATGCTTGCTGTTGGGTTTCAACGTAAGAATTAGAGAAGGGGAGAGTAAAGAGATTTGGTCCCAGCAGGCCTGATTTCTAACCAGTGCACTATTTTTTACATTTCTCCTTCTTCCATGTTATTTATCAACTTAAAAAAATATACATTTTCAATAAAATCCACAATTTAATCCTTTGCTACTCTTGGCCTGTTTCACTCATTTATCTGTTCAGCATCTTTAGACAGTTAAATTTTCTTTCCAAGTCTATTGGTTTAATCAGAGACTAGATTTTTCTAAACCAAAATATAGGACATAAGACCTATACGTATCAATATGTATGTTTATGGAAGAATAGATAGGAAGTCAGAAATTGGAGCCACCTTGGAAAATCTTGGGTGTCTGAGAATGATGCATTAGCATCTATTCTCCATGCTTGTCTGCCAGTAGTTGAGGAAACCTTAACACCACTAATGTTCACAGGTTCAGTCTGATAAACTAGACTTTTGGATAGTGTTGGTGCTAGACTGCAGAAAAGATAGAAGTAGAGGGCTTGGAAGGTGGCTCAGTGGTAGAATGCTTGCCTTGTATGCATGAGGCCCTGGGTTTGATTCCTCAGCACCACATAAGCAGGGAAAAAAAAGCCGGAAGTGGTGCCATGGCTCAAGCGTTAGCGTGCTAGCCTTGAGCTGAAGAGCTGAGAGACAGTGCCCAGGCCCAGAGTTCAGGCCCCACAACCAGCCCCCCCCCCAAAAAAAGATAGAAGTAGAAAGCAGACACAGTTTTCTTTGGTCATGAGCCACAGCAAGTCATTCTACTTGCAACCCTGTATATAGTAATATACTCTGATTGAGTCTACCCTATCCCTTTCCATTCTGTAACGCAATGCTCATTATGACATAGTTGACTTCCCAAATCCAAACTGACCATGACTTGTAGTTTTGGTTTCCTTTCTGTTAAATATTTTTTGAAGCCAGGTGGCAGTGGCTCATACCTATAGTCCTAGCCAGTCAGGAGGCTGAGATCTGAGGACGGAGATCTGAAGCCAGCCTGGGCAGGAAAGTATGGGTGACTCTGATCCCTAACTAACCACTAAAAAGTTGAATGTAGGTGTGACTCAAGTTGTAGAGTGGGAGCCTTGAGGAAAAATTTTAAAAGCTCAGGGACAGTGCCTAAGTCCTGAGTTTCATTCTCTTGGAAGTTTATCCGCTGCAACTGCTTCCAGCCATGATCAGAGATGCTCGGAGCTGGAGGGGGCTGTGGAGGTCAACTCAGAAGCTACCACTCAAGGAGTGTGCAGGTGAAAGCTTCTCAGTGTTTGAATATAGTGATCCCAATAAAGCAATTCACAATTGCTCCCTTTGGGTTTCAGTCTTCTAAAAATTTCTGGTCTCCAGCATAGTGACATGGTTTAGGGTTGTAGTCTTACTCTAGAGGAGTAGAAGGGGGAAACAAAAACAAAAGCAACCAGACCAGGATCTGATTGCACACCTCAAATTGTTGTCTGATGGCTAAAGAGCTGCAAAAGAACCAAAGAAACAAACCTTGTTTTTCACTCCTCAGCAGAAAAAGTAGACTTGAAGCTGCTAATTGGTGAAGATGAGTTCTGTGCTGCCATCTATTGGTCTGGCTGTGAAACAGCAGGCTTTAGGTTTGGACAATTTTTTAAAGGCCGCTTGTCTGTTTTTAAATGTATTGTTTTGGAAGAACTAAAGTTCCTTTTACCTATCCTCCAAACTGCTATTTCCAAAGCAGTTTGAATCAAGTGAAGGAATCGTGATGGAAGTGACCCATCTTTAACCCTGATGAAGCTGTTCTGCGTGGAGACCACAGGGAAGGGGGAATTCCCACCCCATCTCATTACTGCCCTAGCCGACATGCTTCCCTTTAGGATGGTTTAAGGGAAGGAGGGACTGTCTGCCTCAGAAGACTTCAAAGGACACGCTGTTCTAGTCCTTTAGATCTGTGATTGCTTCATGGGCCTTGTGAGATTACCATATGTTATGAGCAAATGGCAGCGTTCAAACAAAACAACATAGTTTCTCCCTGTTTTGAAACTTGTTGATTTTAAATGCTCTACCCTCTGGGTCATTTGTTAGTATGAGAAAGCAGACATCAAATTCCAACCACTTCCATTTGTGACCCTAATGATTTGGGAGGCTGAGATGGAGATGTTGACTCTCCATGGTCAGGGTAGGCCGAAAAGAAATTTTGGAAATCCACATCTCAATTACCAAAAAAAAAAAAACCCACAATGCCTGTCATCCTAGCTACACAGTATTGCAGTCCAGGCAGGCTGGAGCAAAACTGTGAAATCTATTTGAAAAATAACAACAGCAATAACAACATCAAAAAAAAAACAAAACAGGGATATGAGTATGGCTCAAGTGGTAGAATATTTGGTGCAAGGCCCTGAGATCAAACCCCCGTAATGCCACACACACACACAAAAGGGGTTGATATTTCAATAGACTAACAAAAACATTCTATTTACAAAGCTTCCCAACAAAGGTATGGTTCTATTTATGGACAAATATAATTTATATTGATCATTATATCATTATGACTGACCCCCAGCCTTAAGGATGGGGGTTAGGGAGCCTAGAGGAAGGAGTAGGTAATTAATTTTTGAGTCGAGTGGTTAGGGTATGCCATAGGAAAGCTCATCTGAGCAGAGACTCGAAGTATGGGGAGCAATCAACCGTGTATGTGTATGAGGAAGAGGAGCACTCTAGGCCTGGTGGTTTGCAAATAGCCTGTACAAAGGACCTGAGGAAGTATATGCCTAGAAAGATAGTCTTCAGAGGTAAGGTGAGAGGCAATGCAGACTGTAACTCCTTATGGATTCCAGTGAGAACTTTGCCTCTCTGCTCTGTAGCTGACTCTATGGTGGGTGCTGGGGACCTATGCAGGATAAGTGAGGGCAAGCTCCTGAGCCACACCCCAGCCTCACCCTTCAATGTGCCCCTGCTCTTGCTTTCATTCTTACTCCCCAGTTTACTCTAGCACAGTATTGCTCCACTTCATTACAATTGATGGACTGGACTGGGGAATTCTTAATTGCTGGGAGGAGGGGCTGCCCTGTGCTTCTGAGGATGGTTGATTTTTGTAGGAAACACCCCAAGTCAGTAAGCCAAATGTGTTATGAAACATTATATTATGAGATGGGTGGTGATACAGAGATAGAAACAGTTCAGTTGCCCTATTATAATCGGAGAAATCAGAGCTCAAAGGAAGTTTACCAGCCTTCTTGGCCTCTACTCTCTGTCTGTTTATAGCTCTCTCCTTTAGGGCATGGCAACTAAAGTTTCCAAACATTGCTGTCACTGGAGTAGACCACTCTCCACTCTTTAAGGCATGAGTCTAATGGCCACATTTTGTGACATGTCCTTGGACCTCCTGCTTTATGAGGTCTTCTGTCTATTCTCTACCTAATCCAGTTCCTTAAGTAACCCTGTTTCTCTATTGTGTTTTAGGGGCTGTTCCCCGCACCTAACCCCTTAATACATATCCTCAGAGCTGCGCCATAATCACCAGCACTCTGCTTCCAGATCTTCTGTGTTTATGATAGGAGGAAAACAACTTTTATAGACCATCTGTTTGCCCATTATAAGATGGCATCCTGATTATCTTTTCTTAGTATTTTCCTTGTTAAGACATAGGGTTTTTTGTTGTTGTTGATGGTAATGCTGATGACGGAAAACTAGAAAAAGAAAAAAAAGACGTTAGATGCCAAATAATCTTTGGCAAAAACTTCTGGGAAACTCCCGGCCTAGTGGGAAAATTACTGGGTTTTGTATGATATTACAAGCATTCACTAATCCTATGAGGACAGCTGTTAACCAGGTTGCATAGGGAGAGACCAGCAAAACAAAATTTGTTATGAAATAGTATCTGGAAATGTGTGGTTATATGGAGATAGAATCAGAGCTCAGCGTTCCACATTAGACAAAGAAAGTTAGGGCTTCTCAAGAGATAACCAATGCAATTTGATGTTTGGTAGTGGGGATCAAAGCCAGGCTTTCTGCATGCTGTGTTCTTGACCACTGAGCCACATCCCTAGCCCTGTCATTCTTTCACTTCGAAAATAACAAGACAGATCATTTCTTTGCCCAACAGATATAAATAGCATCTGAATCAGGGTTTAAACTCATACCTCTCAATTCTTTGTTTTGATTTGTGATGAAGTTTTCTCAGTCCATTGCAAAATTAAAGGAAAAAAAGACAATTTGAGATCTCTTGCTAAAGATGAACTAAATTTGTAGAACTGTGCTTTATCCTGAGATTTATGCCCTTCTAGCCTGTCTACCTTTTCTTGGTGATGAAATATTATCTCTGTTAGGCAATAATGATTCTAGATTCATTTGGAGTTTTGGGGAGTTTTCTTAATGCCCTTATTTTTTTTCAACCCCAAAGCAGCTCATTACCTCTGCCCTTTTTCTAAAATGAACACAATTCTGAGAACTACTGAAATACAGTACCTATGTTCAAAAGAGCAAGAGAGGTTTGTTTTTTCTTAAGGAGCAAGGCAGGATTCACAGGCCTGCTGGATGAAAGAAGATGGACAGCCATTAATTAGCTATTTTTACGATGAATGGCAGCCCAACGCTCAGACCTCCTGTACTTCACTGGATTCTCCCTCCTCTCTCCCCTTCACACCTTTGTCTCTCAGTGATCCAGAAGCTTCTTGAGCTCTTCAGCATGACTTTTGACCTGAAGTCTCTGGGGTCACCCAGCTCACCCAGGTCAGGTCTGGTTGATGGAGGGAGGAGAAGACCCTGAGCCCCTCAATTTCCTTTCTGGCTATTCTAGAATGCAAAAGCCTGACGATAGCAGTTCTCCACTACCAGGAAGCCTACTGCCTGAGAAAAGAATACCAACATCCAAGGAAATAGAGCATCGGAGGAGCTGGGCTTGGATCTGGCTTCTTTCATTGGCTCCTTCAGTTTCTGTTGCTCTAGGAAATTAAAGACTCAAGTTACTAGAAAAATTTCATCGGGTTCGAGTCTCTACCAAAACGTCCCAGAGAACTAGCTAGCCCAACTATGTGGATTCCCCATTTCCATTTTACCAAGGCTTCTGAGTTGTCTACAGATGAACCTGGTGGTTTCCCCATGTCCTACATGGCCTGGGATTGCTTTCAGCCTGTGAGCCTCGGCAGCTGCAATCAGCCCTCATGGAAAGGTAGGAGGGTTTGGAAGAGGAATGTGACAGTGGTCGGTCATCTCTGAGATCTGAATGTGTTTTCAAGGGAAACCCAAAAAGAGAAAACACTCGTGGTCAATGTTTACTTGTATTTCCTCATCTTCTAGTGGGATTTCTTCTCATCCTCTTTCCAGTCTCATAGATGTGCGTGGGGTCAGATGTTTCTGCATCAGTTTGGACTACCAAGGTTATGTCTGGCCAAGGACAATGCTGCACTTACATCTGGATGACTACTACTACTTCCATGGGCTTACCTGGAAACACTGCCAAATACCCTGCAGAGAGGAGAGCAGGTATCTCACAGGCACTGAACATCTTCATAAGACCCGAGAGGTCTCCGGTTACAAAGCCTTACATGTGTGTTCTCATTTCATTGTCACAGCAGGCCCACATGGTGAGTGTATTATCCTTACTTTATAGAGGAGGAAACAGCTGTTTACTGGAGTTAGGTATCCTGACCCAGGTCACTGGGCTTAAAGAAGACAGAACATCCTCTATTTAGGCCAGGATCAACCCAGGATTTGACCTCAGATTCCCCGCTCCCCCTCCCCCATGTCCTAGAAGTGATCTTTTCTCAAGACCCGATTCTAGTGGACCCAATTAGCCACCAGATGCATTGTGAAAATGAGGGTGAAGAGTGTAGCTTTGAGCCATGATGTGACAGAGAAGAAATCTATGGGACAGAGGCAGAGAAGCCTTACTTAGACCCACCACCCATCAATACTCAAGATATAAGTCACCTGTGAGTGCCAGCTACCCCCCCATGCCCCCCAGCCCCACTTGTGGCCCTCTGTCTTTCACCTGAGAGCCTTGCTGGACAACAAAGACACTTTGGCACAAGATGAAGAGAGATGTTTATTCTGTCAAAAATAAAATCCCAAATACTTGGATTTCAGATTTTAATTTTCCATCCAAGGCCATGATTATCATCTTTGGTTGAGTGTTCCATTTCAGATGACTAATCTAGAATAGCAGGTATACCACATGTTTAGATGCAGGAAAAAGAACTATGCCTAATGAAGTGGATATGTGTGTGTGTATCACAACATGTGTGCATATAATATTATATATAAAATATATAATACAAATAAATATTATATATATGGGGGGAAGCATGAAATCTTAGGGATCCAATGTGACTTTGCACACCCCAGGAAATCCTCTGGCTTCGGTCTGGAGAGCTGAAGACTGTTTACATTCCAGTGGAATTCCGGGGAAAGTCCAGAGCTCTCTGTGCTTTGCAAACAATGGCTTATGGAGACAAACGTCCCAACTTTGCAACCTGAGAAAGAGAAGGTCTGGGATCCCCTTGGGCAAAGCATGGCTTCCTCAGTCCTCCTCAGTGCCTTTGCCTGCTAGCTCCCTCCAGCTGACACAGACTTCAAAGAGAGAAGACACATGGATGGACTCAGGACTGCTTGGCCCAACCAGAAAGGAGATTCCTCCAGTATTTCTTGTTCTCTGCAGCAATAACTACCGACTGTATCTACAGGTTTTCAGGTTGATACTCATAGGTGCTAGTGTCCTCTTCTTCAGTAGAAAATTATGAAGTCAAACCCTCCAGATTTAACAAATCCTTGTTTGTAGATGAAGAAACAGAGAACCTGCAAGTTTCAATCAATATTTCATTTTATGTATTTCAGGGGGGTGGATGGGTATGTGCACTAGTACTGGGATTTGAACTCAGGGCCTTACACTCTCGTTTGGCTTTCTCACTCAAGACTAGAGCTCTACCACTTAAAGCCAAAGCACTACTTCTGGCTTCTTTGCTGGTTATTTGGAGATGAGAGTCTCACAGACTTTTCTATCCAGACTGGCTTCAGACCACCATCCTCAGATCTTCAACCTCTACAAGCATGAGCTACTAGCACCCAGATAAATCAACATTATAAAGAGGGTTAGTAGGTAGGCCAAAGCAAAAAGCCAACTTTCATTTATCTGTTAAATCAATTTATATACTATGATCTGGGGTCAACCTAAAACAACACAGAAAATTTGAACCTATACAAAAATGAATGACAGGGGGTTTTACTGTAGCATGTGCACATGAGGACAAGCCACAGATATATCCAAAGAGGTTGAGGTTGAGGTGGGGGAGAGCTTTGTTAAGGACAAAAAGGAAGAATCTACATAAACCACTGCAACAGGGCCCACTGGTTATAGAAGTACACAGCAGGGAGTCAGAGGAGATTGTGCTCATTAGGCCAGTGTCTTATCTAAACTACTGTAGCTTGAAGAATTATTAACCCTGATAGGGAAATCTGTGCAGAATAAGCAAGGTGTGGGGGACAAATAAGACATCAGTTACGTATGAGACATGAAGGGATGTCTTGTGGGTTTTAGAAAGTTCTAGTGATAGTCCATGACTCCTGGTTCTAATTTTTCCTTAGTCCGACAGGAATGGCTTTATCTAGGCACTGACAATTTTCATATTCAACTTCCAGAAAGGAAGGATAGTGAGTGAAAGGAAGGATGGATTGGGGAGCGAGTTCATCCTCCAAGTCTGTTCAGTCGTCAAGCCTATTCGGAAAGAATACTCAAAACTTCTCGATTCAATCAAGAAGACAGCAATTATGAAAGTATCACTCCTTTGGTCAGGACTGAGTTTGAACCATTTGATTGGTTAATCAAATGTGAAGGGAATTGGCTACAGGGCTTACAAATGTTTGTGGGGACCATTTTTAGGCACAGAATGTGGTCACATATAATGGGCTACCTGGAGCTAAGGGACTGCGCCTGTTGACAGACTGAGGCTGCTGCTCAGTGGCGCTGGGAAATCACCTGGGTCTGTGACATCATTGGGCCTCTGAGAAACCACACTGGGAGGCCTTTGTTTATATGTAATCTGATAAAAATGATCTGATGATGAAGTCAGCTCAGTTAGGTTTTGTAATGCTTGCAACTGAAAACATCCTTTCAGAGTCTCAAAATTTCACTGGCGATCATTATGAGCGTTTCTGTCCAGAATCCATTATGTGGATTCTGTGTACTCTCTGCAAAGTAGTTTGGTGGGAAATCTGAGGGAAGTGGATACAGGAGTACTGCTGATATCTGAAACGAGGAGATTATAGTAGGGGCTATCTGTCCACCAGATGGCTTCTCTCCAGCTGTGCTCATCAAGCCAAGGAGAGGAACTCAAAAGGTAGGTCATTGCATTCCACAAGGTATGGGGATTTTCCAGGCTGGTGCTTTCTTGTCTCTGCTCCATCACATCATTGTCTTCCAGATGAGTTCAGTTCAGTATTAATAAGTGTCTACCACATATAAGACATTCATGCAGGCATTCACATATGAAAATAGAAAAACATTCTGTATTTCCTGTGAAAATAGAAAAATACTCTTCCAGATTGGCCAGGATAAATTCAAACAATTTCCTGGAGAGTACATGGCTGCATTACAGGATCTTTTGTTATAAGAGTAAAAGAGTTATGGTTGCTGGGTGCTGGTGGCTCATGGCTGTTAGCCCATCTACTCAGGAGGTTAAGACCTGAGGATTGAGGTTTGAAGCTAGCTAAGACAGGAAAATCCTCTGAGACTTTTGTCTTCAATTAAGTAGCCAAAAGTTAGAAATGGAGGTTTAGCTCAAATGGTAGAGTACCAGCCTTGAGTAAAAAAGCTAAGGGAGAGTGCCCAAACCCAGAGTTCAAGTCCTCTTACCAACTACAAATAGCTAACAAGAACATGAAAATAACCATAAGGAAAAATAGGATTATTTCCCCTTAGCTACTTTTGAATGGTTTAAAACAATAGCAATATGGCCAGGAAGCATTATGAACTAAGAGAGGCTAGAAATTCACCAATAGCAAAGGCTAGAAGTTCAACAATAGCAGAATGAAATTGTGCGTGTGACTTTCAGCATTTCCAGTCTTCTGGCTACAGTGGATAAGGCTGTTTCTTTTTTTTTTCTTTTTTTCTTTCTTTCTTTCTCTTTTCTTTGTCGGTCATGGGGCTTGAACTCTGGCCTGGGCGCTGTCCCTTAGCTCTTCAGCTCAAGGCGAGCGCTCTACTGCTTGAGCCACAGCACCACTTCCAGTTTTCTAGTGGTTTATTAGAGATAAGAGTGTCACAGACTTTCCTGCCCAGGCTGGCTTTGAACCATGATCCTCAGATCTCAGCCTCCTGAGTAGTTAGGATTACAGGCATGAGCCACTAGTGCCCGGCAAGGCTGTTTCTTTGAGGTATACCCAGATGTCCAGAGGCCATGCATGCAGTGCCTGAACTGAGAATTCAAATCTTTGATGTCATCGTTTTCTTTCTCCATTTTTGTCTAGCAACAGTGGCAGCAAACAGCAAAATTTTTATATTCCTTACTTTCGTCAGAATATTCACAAGGATCATACACCTATTACTTAGCTCCTTGGTTCACATAAATGATTGACTAGAGGCAGCCAATGAGGATTACTTATGTTTCTCTGAACAATCTTGCCATAGACTATCAGGGTTCCTTTCTTTTATTAGCATCATTTTATTTTTATTTTTTCTGGTCATAGCACTTGAACTCAGGGCCTGGTCACCATGTCTGAGCTTTTTTGCTCTACCCCTTTGAGCCACAACTCCACTTCTGGTTTTCAGGTGTCTAATTAGAGACAAGATTCTCTTGGACTTTCTTGCCTGGGCTGGCTTTGAACCATGATCTTCAGATCTAAGCCTCCTAAGTAGTTGGGACTACATGGAGCTATCAGAGTCCAGCCTCATTAGCAATTTTAAATACAGTCTGATTAGACATCCAATTACAGAAAGTTCAGAAAAATATTAAAAACTCTTAAAATTTAACTCTCCTGTAACTATTTTTGGTGCCAAAATAGATGTTACTTGTGATTCTTCATAGAGATCCATATTCTTCTGGGAAACTAAGAAAGCCAGTGGCATAATTTAATCTAAGAGCTAAAGGACCAGGAGAACTAGTGGTATGTCCTGGCCCAAGCCTGAAAATCTGAGGGCTTAGATGCTCCAGTGTCTGGGGACAGGAGAAGATGAGCAATTCAGCTAACACAGAGGACCATGGGAATATGGTTCAAAACAATATATTGTTTTAAACCTTTTGGTTCCTTCACTGGACCAGATGATACCTGTTCAGACTGGTGAGGCCTTCTTTATTTACTAATGCAAATGCTAATCTCCTCTGGAAACTCACTCTCAGCCACAAATACAAGTTTGTTGTTTTTGTTTTTCCTAGCTATCTGGGCATCCGTTAGTCAAATTGACACACACAAATCGCTCATACACCCTTGATAAGCTTGCGCACTAAAACTGAGTATTTATTTCTCTCTAGGCTAAGCTCACTTGGAAAGGTTTGGGAAAGTTGAGAACAGGATACTGAGATTTCTGGCCCATGAGATTAAGTCATGAAATGGGGTAGTAAGAGCCTTGGAGTCCTAGATGGAAGGTACATCTTAGAAATCACATCGTTTAAATCTGCGCCATTACTTATTGATTAACTGCTTAAAGCTTCTTAGCCCAAAAAGAGCTGAGGAGTTTGGGCCTGTTTCCCATGTAGACAAAAATATAAAACTGGGAGCAGTGCTGCCAGGGGTATCATAGTGGTGCCAGTGTTAAAACACCCAAAAATTCCTAAGAAAACAGATCAAGTCATAGCATGGCCATCGCTTTAGTGTTATTTTTTTTTTAATTTGATATACAGGGCTGGGAAGGTGGCTCAGTGGTAGAGTGCTTGCCTTCCATGCATGAGGCCCTGGGTTCGATTCCTCAGTACCACATAAGCAGAAAAAACCGGAAGTGGCACTGTGGCTCAAGTGGTAGAGTGCTAGCCTTAAACTGAAGAGTTGAGGGACAGCACCCAGGCACAGAGTTCAGGTCCAGGACCAACAAAAAAAAGAAAATTATGCATTATATCATGATTAGAGAAGGTGGCCTTTTCTTTCTGGCTGAAACTGTAAGTAGTCCTATAGAGAGAGAACTAAGTCTACATATGCTAAGTTACATGATTTTCCATCTACTTTTTATGATACACTTCTGTCAGAGGTAATATCTGTACTGATTCCAGCCATCCCTGGTTCCATAAATTCCTAAACTCCCCAGCTTAGTGACCCCTTGGTCTTGAAAGATTAATCTAAATTTCCCATGGATCAGGCCCAAGGCAAATACCTAGTCAATATTTGGGAATGCATGAGCAACATCAAATTAAATGAGGAGGAAAAAATCAACATCCGACAATCAACCGAAGAATAAATGACTTTCCCGAAGTTTTTCTAAGTATCCTTACAAAATAACTGAGAAAGGAAAATTATTTCCTGTCTTTTTTTTTCACTGCCAAAGGACTTTCTCCCTTTACTAGCTTATTAGCAAGTAGTAGCATTTCCAACTTCCTGAGACAAAATAACAACACGAATGAACCTAAGGGTAAGGGACAACTTTTATTGCACTTAGGGTGCCTTAGAGGGTGCTCATTACCCTGGGGCACTGGAAACTGTCTCATGTGGATTCCTAGGCATTCCCCTTAACCTTCTTATTTCCCAGAGTGGAGTTTCTCAGACTTATTTTCACCCCTACAGGGATGCTGTTATGCTTTTTTCCCCCTCTGACCTTTCTCCTTCAGTAATTTCCAAATTGGTTTCCAGGGCTGTGGGATGCTATGCTTATCACCCCCGATCACATCTGCTCTGGCCACTCCTTGGCCTGGGACGGTGGGGAGTTCCACACCATTTCCTACAAGCCTCTGATGTGTTTCCATGTCAGCTCGACCCATGAAACCCCAGGAACAAAACAATCCCACCCAGATCTGACCTCTGTCCATCTACTGATGCAACCTGCCTACTGCTACCTTCCAAATTGTGCGCATAGAAATATTTCCTTGTTTGTCAGAATTCTGACCACCACCCATGAAAAGCCAATCTCAGGGCTTTCGTTGCCAAATAGAACTAGGAATGTGCTGGGTTATAGTATTCTGTTGCTGATACACCCAAACAACACGTGAGGTTTGGCAGCCTGTTGTGAGGGAATAAAGCTGTAAATCAAGTCAAAAAGGAGAGGAAAAAGGGAATAAAAATGGGGAAGGCACTATGGCCCATGAGTCAGGCAATCTAATAGGAATGGAACCCAAATTGTTAAAATAAACCAGACCCCAATATTGTGGGGGTCAGAGAATGTACAGTCTATGGGATTTAGATGGGCAAGTTTAAAGACTTACTTCTGAACTCTTCATATTGGAGTGGGCATTGTTCTTTTTCAGAATAATATTATAGTTGCCGAAGTATAGTGTAGTAGCCAACAGAAATATCCAGAAAGTTTGCTTTGAGTAAATTAAGTGGAAGAGGAGAGGAACTAGCCTTAAAGATTTTCAATAGAGAACTTGCAAACAATAACAAAAAATAAATAAAAATGACAGCCTTCATCAAAACCTACTTTCAGTTGACATTTAAATACATTATTCCAGACATAATTCCTTTTGGAAGGATGAGGATGTTTAGCTTAGATGTATATTTTATTTCTGGATATTGGATAAAGCCTGAGCCCTAAAAGACCGTCAGTAGATGAGACCTAGAGACACCTTATATAAGTCTAAAGAAGTACATGAGACATAGCTTAGGCAAGGAAACTAATGGTCCTTCCTGTATTTCCTGCTTCTTGACCTATCACTTAGAAGATGTACACTTGAGCCAAGAACCAAGAAGTACACATTGCCCAACAGTGAGGTTCAGCTTCAGACTTCTTAGCATGGGTGTTCTATACTGACTGGATCAAGTTCACCTTGAAGAAGCTACAGCAGCGGGTAGAAAATGAACCAGGAAAGGATGAGGGAAGGGAAAGTGGAATCAGTACTAATGAATAGTTAATAAAAATGACTTTCTCTATTCAATCCTTGAAAAGTAGGTCACATGTATGAGAGACGGGGGAGGGGGAACAGTGAGAGGAGGGGAGGAGGAGAGGGAGAGAGGGCGAGAGCAAGCGCATCCCAGTACAGGGGCTTGAACTCAGGTCCTTGTGCTCTTGCTTGGCTTTTCACTCAAGGCTAATGCTCCACCACTTGATCCACAGCTCCACTTCTGGTTTTGCCATCTAATTGGAGATAAGAATCTCACAGACTTGGGCTGGGAAGGTGGCTCAGTGGTAGAGCACTTGCCTTGCATGCATGAGGCCCTGGGTTCAATTTCTCAGCACCACATAAGCAAAAAGAAAAAAGCCGGAAGTGGCGCTGTGGCTCAAGTGGTAGAGCGCTAGCCTTGAGCTGAAGAGCTGAAGGACAGTGCCCAGGCCCAGAGTTTAGGCCCCACGACTGGACCCCCCCTCAAAAAAAAACCTCACAGACTTTCTGCTCAAGGTATCTTTGAATCTTCACCCTTGTCCTCAGATCTTAGCTTCCTGAGTGGCTAGGATTATAGGTGTGAGTGGCCAGTACTGGACTCAAGCACAGGCATTTTTAAGTGATGAAAGTAAAGAAGTAAAGCAAGAATCACTTCTTGATGCAAAACATTTCAGCTCGGCCCTACGTCTGGATTATAAGGAAGAGTAGTGATTAAGAGGAACTCAATTCAAAAATGCCAAGTTCAGCTGTAATCCTAGCTACTCAGGAAGCTGAGATCTGAGGATCACAGTTCCAAGCCAGCCCAGGCAGGAAAGTCCATAAACTCTTAACTACAATAAACTACTCAAAAAAAAAAAAAGCCAAAAGTGGCGCTATGTTTCAAGTTATAGAGCACTAGCCTTGAGCAAAAGCAGCTCAGGGATAGGGCGCAGGCCCTAAGTTCAAGCCTCAGGACCAGCACAAAAACAAAATTGCAACAATGAAAAAAATGCCAAGTTCAGCTCTATTTGTTCACATTTGAAGTGTTGCTGAAGAAACTTTCAACTGTCCCTTGGGAGATGGACAGTTTTCCAACCAGATTCCTTACAGTTGAGTGCTCCCAAATGAGAAAAATCAGCCTGGTAACGTAAAAGACGACTTGGTTTTACAGCCAAATGCCAAACAAGACAAAAATGAAGTGCACAATGCTGAGAATATGTTTTCGGTATTTTCTAAATAGTTTTCAGACTTCGTAGTTTTCAACACCTGAGCAGAGTGAGGAAATGATGGAGGTTTTGACCCAATTGCAAAAGCAACAGAGAGGCCCAAGGCGGTGGTGATGGGTGATTTCTACTATGCCGACAGAGGTAGAGTCATCCAAGCCAAAAGCACAAGCCTGGGAAATTTGTGTCTTACCTGGCTGAACACTAACTCTCCTACAAGGAACAAAACCTCCTGAGAGAAGCTTGGATCTTGAATGAATGATGAGAAAACAAGAGAAAGCAGGTTGGTACACTGAAAGAAAGGGAGAGAAGGAAAGGACAAGCATTTCCTGAGGGATGTCCCTAAGGCATTTGCCTGTCACCTTACTTGTTTGTCACCTTGAGAGGGAATATACAACTATAGAAGAAGTAACTGACTTTAGGTTAGCTGGCTCTTGTGGGCAGCTGCAGGCTTCCAGCAAATTCCTGACCTTTCCATTACCATTTGGCTTCCTTGACAACTCGGCAGAAAAATAGGCCTGCCTTCTGACTAGTGACACACATTTAAACCAGATCTGAGAAGACATTCCAGAAGGTTCCCTTAATGCTCAGCCTGCATCCCTTTCAAGTAAAAAATAAATGATTTAATAAGGCTTTGAGTGACTGATGAGCCGTGCAAATAACCGCAGTGAGTGTGAGGACGGCTAGAAAGCTGGCCACAGTGCTGAGTTCGATTTGGAAAGCTTCACAGGAAAGGGAGAAAAGCTCATCATGGAGAAGTGATATGGAAGGGAAATGCTGCCAGGTAGGCTTGTTTAGTAGGAACAGAGGCTTAGAAGATATTCTAAATTTGTGTTACCCATCTTTGGCTTTCATGGTCAATCCTGTGCCCAGTACTAGCAATAGTAGTAATAGTAATAGGGAACATTCAATTCTTGCTTTGGTTTCACTGTCTCCATCAATGAGAATGAGCTTTTTGTTTCACTTGTTTTTAGACATCCAGGCTGGCTTTGAGCTCTTGATTATTCCCCTCCTTAGATTCCTGCAGGGATTACAGGTATGTAATGCCAGGCTATTGAAAATCATACTGAGATCTGCCGTGTTACCTCAAACTCTTGTAAAAAGCCTCTTGTATCAGACCTGTCTAAGTCTCTTGGCCTACACTAATGAACTGCCTGACGAAAGGGTTCAAAGGTCACAAAGCTATATAACTTGTGGCAGGAAGAATGCCACAAACTCCAGAATGATGAAGTGTTGTAGATAAAGCTCTGTGTGTGTGTATGTATGTGTGGGCGCGTGCACATGAGCTAGTAAAGGACTTGAACTCAAGGCTTACCACTCTCAGTTGGCTTTTCATTCAAGGCTGATGCTCTCCTGCTTGAGCCACAGCTCCGCTTCTGACATTTTGATGATTAATTGAAGAGTCTCACAGATTTTTCTGCCCAGGCCAGCTTTGAACAGTGATCCTCAGATCTCAGCCTCCTGAGTAGCTAATCAGAACCCAGCTTGCAGATGATATTTTGAATACCAAAGGCCAGATTCTGGCAAACTTGACACATGCTAGAACAGACAACATAGATTCATTCCAAACAATGCAGAAGGATTCAGCTTACTTCTCAGGAAAGCACTTCTCCAGAGAGACAATGCAGGGCTGCAGGAAACAGTGCTAACAGCCTTTCATATCTGTGGGAGTGAAAAGGAATTTCGTGCTAGAATATAACAAATGAGCTAAGTGTACTTGTGTGTCAGTAATGGCATCCAAGGAAATGCTGCTCATAGAACTAGGTCATCCTGGAGTGAGATTTTCAGGAAGTTTCTCTCAGTATTGTGACCTATTAAAAATTTCTGTTTTAGTTGGGCGCTGATGGCTCATGACTATAATCCTAGCTACTCAGGAAGCTGAGATCTGAGGATCACAGTTCAAGGCCAGCCAGGGTAAGAAAACCTGTGAGACTCTTTTTTTTCCAGCTAACCACTAGGAAAAATGGGAAATGGTGCTGTGTCTCAAAGTGGTAGAGTGCTAGTCTTACAAAACACTGCTTAGGGACAGGGCCTATGCCCTGAGTTTGAGCCCCATGCCCGGGAAAAAAAAATTCTGTTTTTACTGAATATATGCTCAACTGGCTTTTTAGTCAAACTTCTAGTGACTTACCAGAAGTATTACAGCACTGGGTGTCAGATAGAGGATTTAAAAGGAAGTTGATGGGTTGGAACGGGGACCCCAGTCCATTAAAGAAGCAAAGAAGATGGAGCCAATGGTGGGTTTTAGACTTGGATTACAAAATGAGCTTACACATATGCATGTCCAAAGAGGAGCACCTGTGGAGAATATAATATGGAGCTTTTATCAAATCAAAACAAGACCAGAGTATGAGGAAGACATGCAAACTGGCTTTGAACCATGGTCCTTAGATCTCAGCTTTCTGAGTAGCTAGGATTACAGGCATGAGCCACCGGTGTCCAGCTTCTCTAACTCTCTTTAGATACAGGTTGGACAACTACTTGTTAAAAAAGACAAAATTGTTGCTTTAAAGTCACATCATTGCTAGTGGCTGGTAATCACCTTTCTTCTGAACACTGCTTAGGATGAAGAAATCACTGCCTAATGATATTACCTAAACATTTGAGAAAAATATTATTGACTATGGTTCTCACTTAATAGATTGCCGTAAATTTTGGGAAGTTATTGTGATACGCTTCAGGGTTAAAAACTGTCTCTTCAATAGAATTCAAGATGAAATCCTCCTTCTATTCCCTGCTCTAAATACATAATTCAGTGTACCACAATTCCCATAATCCAAAATATAGCAAATCTTAATTTGAACAGAAGCTCCGAGCTTTAATTTTATGTTCCTTCCAATGGAGTCATGGCTCTGGCCACATTATTCCTTCTTAAACATGTATTTTATCAAGTCATTGCCATCCTTCCCACCTTGTGTGACCTGATTTCTTTATAAATCAGTGGCATGATAATGATGGCATAGGAGATAAGAGGGCCAATGGTCTTCTCTATGTAATCTAAGAGTCTTAAGTCTTCACCACCAAATGGATTACTTGAACCTTGATTGGTATTGATCTCTAAAGACTAATTATAAACTTTCTTATACATCAAAATATAAATCCTCTGATTCATTTCTTAGACTACCTCAGCTGCAAGGAACCATTCTGCTTTGCCTTTGCCCATGAATAATAGAAAGCACACTGTTCTCCAGAGGTAGATGAGAAACAACAATTCACATGTTCTAATCCCTTGAGAGAACAGTGGGATACTCTGTTCCTATCTGCACAGCCATTGTTCTAACCTTCTTGGTAGAAAAGTGTGTAGTCAGTTCTCCATTATCTGCTATTAGGTGATAGTAGGTGGGGGTCGATGCAAATGATGTGTACTATCACCATAGAAAGGTCTTAAAACCTTGTTGCAAGAGAATAAATAGATCTAAGGAAGGACAATAGGAAACAATCTTTTATAAATGTTTAGGGGAAGATCTAATGTTAAACCAAGACCTTCAGATTCTTTTTTAAAATTTTATTTTAGTGTAAAGGTGATGTAGACAGAGGTTCCAGTAACATTGGTAAGATAATGAGTACATCTCCAATTCTTTTTCTTAAATTTTATTGTCAAGGGGATGTACAGAGGAGTTATAGTTACATACATAAGGTAGTGAGTACATTGCTTGTCCAACTTGTTACTCACTCCCTCATTTTTCTCCCACTTTCCTTCTCCCCCAGTCCTCCCCTCAAATTCTTTTGACATTTGTTTCTAAGTTGCATTCTTTCAATTGTTAATCCTAAACAACCACATGGATTTCCTTACCTCTGATATAAATTGTAAGCTGTGATTCTCACTTTGCAGTTGGCTGACATTCTGACATAGCTGTGCCTTGCCTCCCTGCAGAGCAAAGAAGCAGAAGAAACCCTGTGCCAAGGTGAACGAGAAGAAAGCAGGTGGCTCTGGGAAAGCAGAGTGAGATACAGAGGAGCCTTAGAACTTTCCAGACCTGTTACAGTTAGTTCGTGAGGCTTGGCTGCCTTTCTTTTCTTGGAATTCTTGAAATACACTTCTAGTTTTTCCAGTAAATATCCCCTTGCTGAAAATAGGAAGGAAAGTAAAAGAAAAACCAAAACAAGACCTGGTCATTACGTGAGCTTTCCTTTGAGCTCTTACTACACTGATGAAAACTTCCCCGATCATATCAGCCTGAGCAATGATATCTTCTGGATTCTTAGAAGAGTTTTTTTTCCACCCCTCAATGAACTTCACTCTGTCTGTCTGTTGTGTCTGCATTGGGAGTTATAAGCATACTCAAGAGATTCTACATTATATGATACTACAATATTTTCACTATATCCCATTTCCCACCATACCAAGTAAAGCATGAGTTTATTGAGACCCTTAATAAATCATTACTGATTTGATGAGGCCGGGCCATGCACAGAGCTCATTTAACTTGTAGTGGAATTACTTAAGATTTGATTTTTTAAAAAAATAGAGCCTAACCACATAGGAAATCAAAGTGGGATGCATATTATAACCCTAGTTGGGATTTTCCACTCTGTAAGTCAGGGTAGATTTTTAAAGGCTCTCAAGACAGTTTGCAAGTTGGGATTAGAGAAATTTGAATGTCTGACCAATTTAACCAATGTACTCAGTTGCTGACTTGCTATACATACTATGCAATTTGCCTAAATTTCATGTGTTAATAATCATTGATGCTAAGCCTTTCCATATGTACATCACCCAGAAAAAGAAGGAACTTTTTGTACAAGGACAGGTTTGAGGAACTCTGACTTGGTAGGCATTATTGCAAAATAATTTTTTTTAAAAGATCTGCGGGTTCTATTGATCTCAAGCTTAATCTAAATGGATTGGCTTTCATTTCTAATTTTCCGCATACATTTTATTGCCATATAGTAATTTAATTTTAGACAGCATTTGGTTAGGATAAATGAACCAGTTATAAGGCAAGTTTAGTCTTAGGTCAAGTTAAACACAGAATCATATTGACTTAGAATGGGATGTTTTGGTAGTCTAGAAGGGCAATCTGCTGCATGGTGCTGGACTTGAACTATTGAGAATCATTCAGAATCCTTTTGTACTCCCCACCCATGACCTGTGAAACATTCCACTGCTACATACCAGTTAGCAGTAAATTCTCCCTATGTTACACTTATAGCTTGTGGCTACATCCCTGACATTCCTCTCTGGATTAACTCTACCCACTGAGCCGCAGAGAACAAGGCTCACTGCCTCCTTTATCATAATAGAAAAGCAGTTACAACCCAGCCCATATTTCAAGCATCTCTCCACCTCTCTTAACCCTTCTCAAAGTATATAGTTTCCAGATCCTCTGACATTTTGCTTGCCTTTCTTGGGAAACTCAGTTTTAAGAAGAAATGATGCCATCAAACATATCAGAACTGGAAGACAGATGTGTGATTGAATACTGTAATTCCAGCAGTTGGGAGTCTGAGGCAAGAGGATCCTGGGGACAAGGCCTAGCCTGGGCTACATAAGGGGACCCTGTCTCAAAAGCCAAATGAAACCAAAAAGAAAAATCAGAGCTGAATTTGCAACAAGCTGACTCACAGTCCAACAGCATGAATTTCAATGTGAATAATCTGTACTATGAAACAGTGGAAGGTAGGCATGGGGATATTGACAATAGGAAACATTCAGGCTGGACAACTTCTACCATTTCTACACCTTTCAAATGAAATTGTGGCTACCTTTTTGACCAAAATAATGGAAGAAAGTTTGAAAAAAATAATGTTTTATTTCTTATTGAAAATGATAAACTTTAAAGACCATGCTATTTCCCAGAGCTAAGAAATTTGATGTGACTAATGAACAAACACACTAGACTTTTCATTTCTGGCATACCTTTTATGATCATGCATATTTCTGTTATTCTTGGTAAATTGTATTACTGTCTGAAGTTATCTTCTTAAAGAATGCTTCAGCATCATAAAGTCTTGAGTAACAACCTGGTATTCTATTTCCTCTTTGGCGAAGAATAGAACCTTTATAATGACTGAAATTTTGCATTTATTGTTGGGAATTATGAGCTATTGAATTAACCTTACCAAGAATCATAAATGAAAGATGATGACTTCAGTGTAATTTCTCCCATAGGTCAGTTGGAGGTCACAGCATTCTGTGGCTCTGTGCTTAGTCATGATAGTAATTGAGGATAACCTGGTTTCCCCGCTGAAATTTCCACTTGATCAGCTCTGAAATACAAAAGGGAATGATCTCTGTTTCGTTCTAGACTTAAGAAGCTGGAAACTTCTCCTTTTCTTACCAAACATACTCCCTTTAATTTATGTAGTCAGAGTCCCAGGAGAAATACACAGCAGCTCTTTCTCCCATATGACTCACTGCTAGGGACCATGTGGGTAATTTAACAGGAATTTTTCACAAATTAGAACTATTTCTTCCTAATTCAAGCTAATGGATGAAAAACAGTCTAAATTAACAAAATCCTCTAGTCCTACATTTTGAAAAACATACATAATCATTTGATTGTATTAATTTCTAACTGATGGGAAAATTACAAGTAAGGAATGTAAAATTTCCATATATCCTTTACCTCGATTTGCAAATTGGAGCATTTTTACCACACTGTCTATCATCCTATCTTTCTTTGTACGTACAAAGACTCTGCTCTTCACTTTTTCTCTGAACCATTTGTTGCATTATCCCCTTATAGTTCCTTTCACCTCTTAGTAATTCTTGAGTATTCCTAAATCACTCACTTAGGTGACAACAGTAGTTATCAACACACTGGTTCAATCCTGCCATTTATATTCTTTTCATTATCTGAATAATGTCTCTTAAAACCAAGCTGGGGGCTGGGAAGGTGGCTCAGTGGTAGAGCGCTTGCCTTGCATGCCTGAGGCCCTGGGTTCGATTCCTCAGCACCACATAAGCAAAAAAGAAAAAAGCCGGAAGTGGCGCTGTGGCTCAAGTGGTAGAGCGCTAGCCTTGAGCTGAAGAGCTGAGGGACAGCGCCCAGGCCCAGAGTTCAGGCCCCACGACCGGACCCAAAAAAAAAAAAAAAAACAACCTGAACTTGAACTTCACATTCTCCTGCCCCAGTACTGGTATTACAAGCTGTACAGCCAACCTCACCATTCCTTACTACAGTTTTTCTCCTCTAGTCCAAGTTCCAGTACAAGGTCATGCCTTATACTTAGTACTCTTTTAGTCAGGAACTGTTTTGTAGTCCTTTGTGACATAAGCCTTAAATGGTCTTCCCAAATCTTTCTCATTTGTGTTTGCTGATGTTTCTTCAATGTACTTCTGGCCAGAAACTACGTAATGGTCATGTGGCCTTTCCTAGTGCTGTTGGCACAAGATGGCCATCTGTCATCTCCTTCGTGATGATGATTTGGTTCACCTGATTGTACCTATCCATTTTCATCACTTTAGAATTTCTATTTTCTCCCTTGAAATTAGTGAGCAATTTTATGCACGTTCTGTGCCATGCACACATCCTGCTCTTCCTCATCTCCCTTTTCTTCCACACTGGAGTTTCCTTCACTGTGACACGTGTGACCTGCTGCTTCTCCTTCCCCACTCTTACTCTAGAAGACATCAATGGATGTCTTCTAGAATAACTATCTCCCTCTCCTTTCTCTCTCCTCTCAGTCTCTTATTCCTTTCCTTCTCTCTGCCCTATTTTTCTCTCTCATCTCTTCCCCACTCTCTCTTCTCTCTCTCCCTTGTTCCATCCTCCCCTCTTTCTTTTTCCTCTCAGTTATTATTAGTGTATTCATATGTTCTAATCTTATTTCATGAGTTATAATCTACTCCTGTTATTACAACTTTTAATACTTAAATAGCCCCAGATTTGGCAAGTTGGAGTCCCTTTAAACTGTTCTTGTATGCTTTGACGGGCTCCTATAATTTACAACGACAAAAAAGACTTTATTTTCTGGTTCAATAGGATATTCTAGACTTCTCATATACTTTGCCTGCCTCTACCCTCTGTGGAGATCCTGTGTTTTATGGGGAATGGTGTAGAGAAAGCAAGATCTGGGCCCTAGATATGCCCGATGCTACTGGCTTGCCTTTGCCTCTGGATTCCTACAGAGGACAAAACTAGGAAAAGACATATGCCCGAAGAGGTGCACATTTATACTGACATATCAACGCAAGATTCTGCTGTACCTTCATGTCACACCCTTTCCACAGGCCCTTCATTGCCCTTCTATACTCCATCTTTCCACCCTCTGTCTACAATTAATTCCATTGCTTATTATTTGTACTGTGTATTGCTTACAATATATACTAACAATGTTTTTAATGATCTGTAGTTTACAAAGTATTTTGCAATATATATTTTAGTTAATGCATATAATGGCCACCAAAAAGTTCAAAGTGGAACAGTGGCTTAAGTTGTAGATTGCCAGCCTTGAGTAAAAATGGACAATGCCCTGAGTTCAAGACCTAGTATACACACACACACACACACACACACACACACACACACACACACACACACACACATCATCTACCTCAGTGATAATTATTTTTAGTTTAAAAAAATTATTAACAGGAGGTATAAGCAGATATGTTTCAGTCCACATTCAGCTCAAATTCTCTCAAAGGTTAAAATTAAGAGCAAGTGCAGTAGATGCCAAGTCCATTAAACATGCCCAGTGCCATCAAACATTGGTGTTTATGGCCCAACAGAGCCAGAGGGAGGTCCATTCCCCAATTACCTTTCAGTTTTACTTTTGTGGCTCCCAATTTCTGTCATCAGGCTGAGCCTTTATGTCAGCTGAACTGTATTTGTTAGTAGACCAAGTCCATACCATTTGCAAGTGCCACAGGATCCACAAAGCCCTGAAACAAACTCAACTGTAGAGATGACCACAGAGCTGCATCATTTCACACACAGTAGTAAGTGTGGTCTGTGAAGCACGTCATGATTTTCTGTGCATGGTGGTCAGCAGCCACCTCGTCATCAGCTGCTGTTACCACGTCCCTTGATTGCTTTGTTTTCTCATATGCTTGATCTCATGTTGTGTTAGTCTTCCTGGTCCTTCAATAAAATCTGTCCCTAATGTTACCAGTAAGAGGCCATGTTTAGTGAATGGTTTGGAAGCAAAAGTTCAAAGTGATTAAGGACTACCGCAGCATAACACCCGTGGTGAGGGATTGCCTACGGTGTAGGCATGCCTCAGTTTACCTTTAGTACAATCTTCAAAAGGACAGGAGTGTCACTGAAGGTAGTAACACTAACATTGGTTGGAGAAGAGCCTAAGTTAGATCTGGAAAACAACTAATAACCTGGATTGAAGACTGGACACCAGAAGCGTATTCCATATAAGTGTCTTGATGTAAGCCATGATGATAATGCTACATCATGAAATTTTTCTGAAGGTATCATATGAAATTTAAATAGTTTACAATAGATTCTGCAACTATCATAATTTATCATGTATTACTCTAACTTCTGTGGCTATAATGATCATGTATTGCTCCATGCCAATGAGTAAACATTACATGTACATTCCATTGTTCATTCTGAATCTAGGAATTGTTTTAATAATTCTATTGGTAACTCCCATCATCGCTTTGGAGAGTAAAGTTGACCCAAACAGAAACTAACCAGAGCTAAGAACAATACTAGTTAGCAAACACTACACATTACTGTTGATGTCATAAAAACTGTATAAAAATCTGAATCATAACACAACTATTGATTTGACTAACATAGAAGGGAAATTTTTATCTTATAAAATACACAAAAAATTATGAATTATATGTCATTATTTTATTATTAATCCAAACCAGTGAGTTTTGATTATTCACTTATTACTGATGAACCAGCAATTGGATGCATTACCACACATAATAACAAATCAACTCAATTTCCTTTCATATTGTGCTGACATGCAAATGCACAAAAGACATAGTTTTGAGCTGGAGATTTACCTCAAATGGAAGAGCAACAGTCTAGCACATGTGAGGTCCTGAAATCAAACACCAATGCCTCTCCCCTGCCTGCAAAAAAAAATCTTTACACATGTGTGGGTTAAATATCTTATTCAATATGGATATGCCTGTTCTAATTTAATATGTTCAGGAAAGAGAGTATCACACAATTTAGGAACAGTTACCAGAGAACTATCTCAGTGACCAGGGAACATTTTTTTTGCCAGTCTTGGGGCTTGAACTCAGAGCCTGGGCATTGTCCCTGAAGTTCTTTTTGCTCAAGGGCTACCACTCTACCACTTGAGCCACTGCGCCACTTCCAGCTTTTTCTGTGTATGTGATACTGAGGAATCAAACCCAGGGCTTCACGCATGCTAGGCAAGTATTCTACCACTAAGCCACATTCCCAGCTCCCAGAGAACAACAGCAGAGCTGAGGTAGTTGTAAGCCTTTCTGATCCCTTTAACAGGTTTTTATACCTCTTATCCACTCCCAGTCTGTGCTAGAAACATTGGCATGTCTGGTTGGTCATTTGTGATATTTGTTTTGCCTGATATGGTCTGACCCATCAACTTTGCCTAGGAAACATTCTATCCTTCGAGTTCAAGTGGGAGTCAGTTCTCCCACAGGAGTTCTTTGTCCTCAGTCCAGCAGGGTGGGATTCCCCACTGCCCTGGGAGATAGATCTATTGCGCACTTCCCATGGTGGGTGGATATTGTCCTGTGTCATTCCAACAGAAGGCAAAGCTCTTCAGAGTGAGCACCATCACAACGTCATGGGTTGCTTCTAATGTCTGAGTTCACAAATAGATTAAACTGTGGGCAAATTTAGAGCCTCTGGTATTCCTATCACCCACATTAATACCTACTATATATATATATATACATATATATATATATACACACTAATATTATGTGTTAGTATTCACTATAATTCTTTTTTACCTAACACTTTTGATGGATTTTTGTCCAGATATTTTTGATGCTTAAAGAAAGTTTTTACACACACATAACCATGTACAGGCTGTACTATTGACTCACATTATAATCCTAACTAATTAGGAGGTTGAGATCTGAGGATCATAGTTCAAGGCCAACCCAGGCAGGAAAGTGCATGTGACTCTTCAATTAACCACCAAAAAAGCCAAAAATAGGGCTGTGGTTCAAGTGATAGAACACTAGCCTTGAAAAAAAAATATTCAGGGACAGCACCAAGGCCCCAAGTTCAAGCCTCAGAACCCATTCCACACACACACACACACACACACACACACACTAGAATTATAATATTCAGATTGTTGTGATATTTGTTTTTGCCACTGAAATGAAAACATTATTTGAGTTTCTTGCTAGATAATTTTTACAGTGTTCTTCCTAGGACCTTTGAATGCCATGTAGCAAGATATTTTCAGGGTTTATTTTCAATGGGTAGTTACAGTGCTATCTTATTTCGATTGAACATCTGGCCAACGTCTTTCCTACCGGCTTCTTTCCATGATGTCTATGAGATGTTGGCCTGGTCTTGACATGCTTGGTTGTCAGCATTTATTGTGACATTGGTTGGGAAGTATGGGCTTTCCATCTTATCCATGCACAGAAATTGCCCTGGGGATTTCAGCTCTACCTCATTCAGAAAATTCAGAAAATTATATATACATCAAGTAAAACTTTGATTCAAAAGTTAATCAAGAGTCCCTTTATTAACTTTTCATGCATTTTTTAAAAGGCAAGCGTATAAATGTGTGTGTGTGTGTGTGTGTGTGTGTGTGTGTGTGTGTGTGTATAACCAGCTACTTTTTAAAAAAGAGCTGCTGAGCATCATTTTCATTTTCACTTAGTCTGGCAAACTGTTCCCTCACAATAAACAAACTACCACATTACTAAGTAAATATGAAATAGTCAGCTTTTCTTAGAAGTTGTTCTCAGGATGTTAATTGGGTTTGGTTGAGGAGGAAGATAGCTATGTAGCTAGCTCCCTTCAATAATGACAGACGACTTAGAATCCACGCCAGACCCAATGGCTGTACTCCTCAGAGACAGTGCCTTGGCAGTCACAATTGCCCATCTAAGCTCCCTGGTTCCCAGGAACCAACAAATCTCTCTTACATTGGCGGGCTCGGGCTTTCCAACCCATTTGAAATTTGACACTGCCTTTATTTTCACTTCTACTATGAAAATGTTGAATCAAATGATCTCTTGGTGCTTCCTAAAATTATAATTCACAGGACTGTGACTCCAACAAGGGTCATCATACTTTGGTTAGTTTTGTCTTTGGGCAAACTGGAATTCTAATCATTTGGAAGTAGCATGTGAGCCTTTCTGTCCCACTTCCCTGTTGTAAACTATGAAGCAAACATAAAATGGACCAAGAAATGAAACATCCATGTTCTCATCATTTCCCTCCTTCTCTGCTCACCACAAGGGAAAATGGGGAAGAACCTAAAGAGAGGTGGAGAAGAGAGATGGAGTCAAGGGCAAAATAAAGTGAGTGTGCCCCCACCCTAGACTGAGGGCTTCAAATGCTGGGCTTTCCAATAGTCTTGTCCTGTGGTCCCCTGGTGCCTTCTGCCAGTGAGCTGGGGAAGTCATTTTTACCATTTCCCGGGGCAGGAAACAGATGCACAGAGATCCCTCAGGTTGGACTAACAGACATCATAGAGACACCAGCAAAGATGATCTTCCCCAAGGACATGCCACACTTTATTAATGAAGTGTCCTGCCGCCCACTTCTTTGGCTTCTTCTTTCCTACTCATGAAGAAGCAGTTTCCTTCCTGTCATGGACCATCAGAAATTCTGCTTCTTGAAACAGAGAGGATGGATGAAACATCCCATCACTGGCTGGAGGCTTGCCATCACTCTGCCAGGCATGAGCAGTCCCAGCCCCCCGCCCCCAAGTCTAGACATGGTTTTCCACAGCTGTGTAACTGTGGTTTCCATGGCAACAGGCAGGCACTTCCCCTCCCCCCTCCCAGCCCCAGGTCCACATCATGGTTTAGATTTGCTGTGGAGGCTTTTACCCACAGCTCTACTCTGTTTCAAGCCTGTTAAAGTCTGGCTTTTCATTTAATTGTCACCTCAATTTTACTCTTCTCTCTAATCCTATTATACTCATCTCTTCCCTTTGCTGGAAATGACTTGATGAACTTGACTTTTTCCAAGCTTCATCTCTGTTCCTCTTGATCTTAGACTCGTGGGTTAGGAAACCTGCCATAGCCAGGTGGATCTGGTGTCAGGAAAATGTCATTTCTCATAATATAAATATTTTTAACTTAAAATAATAACTAATACATGAGATAATCCATGGTAGGTAAACAAAGTGATTTCTTTTTTAAATCTACAAAGGTGCCAAAGGATTGTGTGTCACCAAATAAGTAGCAAATAAAAACCTGGTGGGAAGACAGCCCCAGAGACCACCATATGTGGATAGGTCCCTAGTCCTTTAATTTTCACACCTTGTAGAACGTTCTATGTCTTTAGAGAGCTGTAGCACAACATTCTGATAATAGTATGTCTGGTAAGAGGCAGAAAGGTGGCAGAATTTTTGTCTGTGGAAGAAATGAAGTTATCACCATCAGTTTTGGAGATAAACATACTTCACATTTTAGAAATCAAACTAAAGGAAGAAAATGTAAACAGTTTTGCAATGGGAAAAGGGATTTCTCTAAACACAGAGACCCCTTATAGGGTTTTTCTTTCAAGTTGGCCTTGGTTGAGTGCTTGGTTAGTAGAGAGAGGCCCCAGGGAACGTCTAAGGGGCCAACATAAGCCCTGGCTTCAAACTGCACAGCTTATTCAAGATACTTGAATGTAATGCTTAGATAACCAAATCAGAAACCTCAGAAATTACTGCCTTTTCACTATTTTCCTATCTATTTATGATGTAAAGTAGGGTACAGTGGTCTTTGAGTCACAGTGGCTATCGATGATCCTTAATTAATGATTCGAGAGCTGGGGTTGTCTAAGAAGTCGGGCTTTGGAGTGTGGTTGGCCTCCTGGCCTGTCAGGGACGCCACATGTTTCTGGTTTATGTAAATTGACCAGCAACTAAGAAAGTAAAGTGAAATTCTGTTTTTGTCCAAAAGAGGGCAGTAACATAAACATTTACTTGCATAGGATAAACTCTGAAGGCTGTAAAGCCTGGACAGGCTAAGTCTCCAAGCTGGAAATGAGCAGGAGAACCATCTAGATTTATTTTATCTGGGTCTAGAAGAAAGTCAATAACGACATGGTTTTGATCACTCTCCAGAGATTTGGCACCTATCGTCTTTTTCCTTACCATTTATGCATCATCCATCACCCATAGGATGTTATTTCTGTGTGGAAAATTAGGAGCTCTCTGAAATCATTAACAGTTGCACAGAGGACCCAGGTGCCTAATGAGTCACAACACTGGCCTGAGGTGAGGACTCACTCTGCTTTGTACTTGAGACGCTCTGGGGGACCAGGTAGAGACAGAACCTGATATCCTTTGCATCTGGGATCAGAGCTTACAACGGTTTACATCTCTGGACTTCAGTTCAGTCCTGGAAGAAGCTTTAAGTTGACAAAAAAAAAGCTACAAGATCAGCTGGCTAAGCTATGTGTGTATTCAGTCTATAAAACCTTCAAGAATGCAATAGCAAGAGTCAAAGAAAATGTTTCTGACATCAGGTTAAATTTCACATACGTATTATTTTCTCTAAAGTGTCTCAAGAATTTCTATTAGTAATAATCTCTTTTTTTCTGTGTGTTAGAAGTATGTTGTCCTTCCAAGTGCAAAGTCTTTGATGCCCCCTGAGAAGGTAACTTCGTTTGGATTCCAAATACCCAAATTCCATGAGTAGCTATATTGTCAGTGAACTAGTATCCTTACTGAGTCAACTCCTTTCTAACTTAGACATTTTAGGAATCTGTAATCAACTGATTAATCTAATCTATCTAAATCTTAACTATTTTTGAAGATTATAAACTGTAACCTGGTACAGGTACCTACAACCCTTAGGTACTTAGAAGGCCAAAGTCCAGAGAATTGTATTTCAAGGCTAGTCCAGACAGAAAAGTCTTTGCAACTCCATCTCCAAAATAACTAGCAAAAAAGCAAGACTGGAGGTGTGTCTCAAGTGGTAGAACACTAGTCTAGTCTATGGAGGTCCTGAGTTCAGACTCTGGTACTGGCAAAGAAAAAAGGATTATAAATATATAGGAGGAGTTTCTATGCTATACATATATTTAACTTTATAAATTCTTTTTTTTGGGGGGGAGGATCTGGTCGAGGGCCTGAACTCTGGGCCTGGGCACTGTCCCTCAGCTCTTCAGCTCAAGGCTAGTGCTCTACCACTTGAGCCACAGCGCCACTTCCAGCTTTTCTTTTCTGCTTATGTGGTGCTGAGGAATCAAACCCAGGGCCTCATGCATGCAAGGCAAGCGCTCTATCACTGAGCCACCTTCCTAGCCCCTTTATAAATTCTTTATAGCAACATTTCATATTTTCTGGTCCCTTGATCTTTTCTCTTTTTATGAATATGCTTTCATCTTTTTTCTAATATCACTATTGTCTGGAGCCTGGTGACACTTACTCTTTTCGTCCCTAGAGGACGCAATCTGAAAGGCAGGATCTACGTAGCTTAATGAGGCTAGAGATCTGAACTTCATGCGTACTACTTTCTGGAAGGGCTGACAAAGAAGACCTAGGGGCCCCATCCAGCCTTCTGTCTGCATTTGTGTTTTGCTTTTGTGTTGGCAAATACAATTTCATAAAAACACAATCACAGTTGGCCATTTATATAATGTCTAGAGCAATTTCCCCACTTTAGTAATATAGGAAACTAGTTAGAACCAAGATCCTATATTCAACAAGGCCTGAAATACTTCCTACCTAATCCCTTAAGGAGGGAAAAATCCCTCACTTTTACATTACAGAAATTCAATATGATTCTTTAAAAGAATTAACTAGTTTTTACACTCTTAGTAAAACATCACAGAATGATCAGAAAGGAAATTAATAGAAATAGCAAAATTTCTGGCTATCATTGTTATTGCCAGGTGAGTATTTCTTCATGAATGTTGTGAAGCATCTTCAGTTTTATTGTTTCTTTTTAAAATTTTAATTATATATTTTAAAGGCTTGAACTGACACTTTTTAGGGAGAGTGTTGGGAATGCATGAAATAGGAGCCTTTCATTTGATTATGCCAGCTGCTGATTGTGTTGTCTAGGTCTCTCCTCCATGTTTCTTTAGTCTCTCAGAATAGAAGTTAAAAGTCTTAGAAAACCCTAAGCTTTTTACCTCCCAGGTCTTATGGAAAGTCAGCATTCTCTTGCTTTCTTTGCCTTGTTTTCTTTGGCCAAATTGTGAATGTTGTCATCTTTTCAGTTACCTGCCACTAGACAAGACAATGGGGGGGGGGGGCTTGTGGACCTACCCCAAAACTACATATCTGTATACTGTATGTGTTATATGTTGTGGCTTTTTTGTAAATAGCAAGCTTTCTGTGGCCAGACCAGTGTCTGTAGCATCCTTGGCTTTTCCCCTGCTTTGCAAGATGGATTAATGAATAAAAGGCAGAAAGAAAAAATGGCACAGGTGGCATTACATCCATTCTTTCTCAGTGAGAAATTCCAATGCTTTCTGGGAAACTTCCAGTGGATTGGCTTTCTTCTCATTGGCTAAAATGGAGCCTACTGGCTCCACCTAGTGGCAAGAGTATTTTCCTGGGCATATGTTTCCCATGCAAAACTCAAGTCCTGTGCTAAAAATTCAAGAGACAGAGTGAGAAACAGAGAGAGACAGAGGGAGAGACAGAGACAGAGAAGGGAGCCACAGGGGGTGGGGAGGGGGGAGTTCACTAATCCAATCATTTGTTAAATATTCTAAGTGTCCTAAATCTAAATACTCTGGATCATTCTGAAGGATGTTCATTAGACTAATTAAAGGAGACCCTCTCCATTTATTGAGCCAATTAATGACAGAAAATCCTTTTCATAAATTTAAATACAAGTTGTCTTGAGATTGAGCTCAAGGGTTAAAAGGAAAGGCCATACTCTCAGTCTTTGGCTGCAAAACAGAGTTGGAATTTCACAGAATTAATGTGATAACTCTCATTCTCTGGTCACTGATGAATAAAGAAGGTGTAACAAACTTCCTTTCCTTGCCAAGGCTCTTTTCCTCCTTTCTGATAAAGGAGTAGTCATTTACCTACAGCACTGCAGGCTTATTAGCACAGAAATATATTCACATTTAGAAGGAACAATACATTAAACAAACAAACAAACAGGAACAGAGAGGATTGGTCTATACAATGTCATTCTAGTATATTGAGTTCTGGCCAACCAAATCCTTTTATTTCACTGGACTTCAATTGTATTGAGTGCTTACAAATCAGTGGGTTATTGGCTGAGGATGAAAAATATATATAGGTGGGGGGGGAGGGGGGAGGCTGGGAAGTGATATGAAGGGTAAACAAAGGAGGAGGCTGCAATGCTTGGTAAGAAATGTACGCATTATCCTGCCCATGCAATTGTAACCCCTCTGTACAGTATGTTCACAAATAAAATAAAATTAAATTAAAAAAAATAAAAAATAAAAAAATTTAAAAAAAGAAAAATATATATAGGTACTTTGGGTTTGGTTTTCTTTTTCTTTTTTCTTTTCTTTCTTTCTTTTTTTTTCTGGTCATGGGGCTTGAACTCTGGGTCTGGGTGCTGTCCCTCAGCTCTTCAGCTCAAGGCAAGCGCTCTACCACTTGAGCCACAGTGCCACTTCCAGTTTTCTAGTGGTTTATTGGAGATAAGAGTCTCTTGGACTTTCCTGCCTGGGCTGGCTTTGAACCATGATCCTCAGATCTCAGCCTCCTGAGTAGCTAGGATTACAGGCGTGAGCCACCGGCGCCCGGCTTGGTTTGGTTTTCTTGAGACAGGATCATACTATACGCTATACAGTTCATGCTGACTCTACACCTGAGAGCCTCCTGCCCCTGCCTTCTAAGTTCTAAGATTGCAGGTTTATGCTACCATGTCCTGATCTGAAGCATCTTTAATAGGATTCAGTCTGCCTCTCTAATATTAGAATAGTCAAGATAGCAAAGTCACATACAGGATTCTGCATTCCACTCATTGCTGTTTTCTGAATCTCTGAGGCATGCCTAGCTTAACTATATCTAATGTCTCTCTCTGGTCACTGTGCTTGAGGGTCATGGCTATGGCCTCTCACTGTGTTCCTCAAAAGTTGATGTGCTGGAAGCATGGATGCTTGGACCCTAGTGTAGCAATGTTGAAAGGTGATAGAGCCTTTCAGCTGGGGGGAAGGGTGGAGCACAGGGGTGATTCATAATGGAGAGTAAGTAGACCCTTGGGAGAATCATCCTAGAAAGAGATCAATAAACTTTTGAGAGACCCTAGATAGTTCCTTTTATATCAAAAGTGCCAACCTGTCCTCTGAATCCTTTTGGCTCCCAGTGTCACTGTGTCATCTCTTCTGCAAGTGTTTCTCCATCATTGTGGTGACACAGCCAATGAATAGAAACCTCAACAGCATTCAAACAGATGGAACTGCCTGATCTTGAACGTTCATCCTCTGAAAATTGTGAGCCAAATAACCCTCACTGATTTATGCATATTCTGGCCTTGTGTATATTCATACAGTAACAGAAAACAGACTAATGTAGAAGTGGTTTGTTTTTCACAAACTCCTGACTACAAGTGCAATACCCTCATCATTGGCGTTCTCACAAGAGGTTACAACACTGCTGAGAGGTAGCAAGGTAACTGGGAAGCCGTTAAGAAATACCAGCATCTGACCACAGACTACTTTATGACTGGATGATTTTGAGCTGGACACAAGGCTTTCATGACAAATGCACTCATACCCATATATTTGTCTCATTTTCCACCAAGATACACCTTTCTAGTTCTGTGGATTGATTTTTGGACCTGAGTTCTAAGGGATTTTGGTATTTTGCTTTATTTTATATTATTTATTACTTGTGCCTGTATTACTAACAGTGCCAAAGAAAACAGTAATTGAGTCCTGTGCGTTAAACATGGAATTAAATGCAGTACTTTTGGATTAGATCTTCACAGCTGTCATATGGACAAGATAATAATATTGAAGCTTAGGTAGAATAGATTAGCTCAATCATCCCTGTCAAAACAACCTGAGTATTCAAATTTTTTTTTTTTCTTTTTTTGTCGGTCGTGGAGCCTGAACTCTGGGCCTGGGCGCTGTCCCTCAGCCCTTCAGCTCAAGGTGAGTGCTTTACCACTTAAGACAGCGCCACTTCCAGTTTTCTAGTGGTTTATTGGAGATAGGAGTCTTTCCTGCTTGGGCTGGCTTTGAACCGCGATCCTCAGATCTCAGCCTCCTAGTAGCTAGGATTACAGGCATGAGCCACCAGCATCCGGCTCAAATTATTTTTTTTTTTGTCAGTTGTGGCACTTGAACTCAGGGCCTGGGTACTCTCCTTGAGCATTTTTTTCTCAAGGCTAGAGCTCTACCACTTTGAGCCACACCACTACTTCTGGTTTTCTAGTAGTTAATTGGAGATAAGAGTCTCACAGACTTTCCTGCCTGGGTTGGCTTTGAACTGCAATCCTCAGATCTCAGCCTCCTGAGTAACTAGGATTACAGGTGTGAGCCACCAGCGCCCCGCTTGAGTGTTCTAATTCTATTGGACTAATATACATCCTTGCTAAATTGTGTATATTTGTCTTCTGAGCACCCATGTCAACTTTTCATCAGCAATCAAAAATGGATCAGAATGTGATCTGAATGTCTTCAGGTAGCTTTAAAAAATGTGATTGAGGAAGGAGTCTCAAAGGAAGGAGCCCTCCACTAGAAGTTTCTACCTAGGAGGGGAGGCTCTGCCAGCTGGTCAGAGCCACCTCAGTGCAAGCCCCAACATGTCTATCCGCATGGTATCTCTTCCCTTCTCCCCTTTGGTTTCAAGGATGTTATGGGACATGACATGGTCAGAACCATGCCCAAATCTGTAGCCACTCTTCCTGCTTCTCCAGTAGACCTACCCATCAATCAAGGCAAAGGACTCCATCCAGATGGACACACTCTAATGAAGCAGAAATCACATGTCTCCCCAGGACAAACATGTCATTACCTCATGATTGTACTGTCCGTACATTGCTCTAGGATTTATCTAGTAGTAGCATCAAGCATGTCCATCGATAGTTTGCAGAGTCTAAATCAATATGTAATGTGCTTCCATTTTCATTTTTGGGGGGTATCTCTCATGCTGCTGGCTGATTATCATGGCTGTTCAACAATCTTTTTTTAATTTTTTTTTTTACTTATTGTGTGAACCGGGGAATTACAGTTACAAAAGTAAGGTAATGTTACCCTCTCCCTCATTTTCTCCTGCTTACCACTTCCCACTCCCCTCCCCCCATCAGCAATCTTTTTAGGTAGCTAAGAAATCTCTTCCTCTATTTTCTCCCTAATTTGTCTTAGCAACAGAGAGCAGACCACCTTTAATCAGCTCTATTTGATCAGTTTCATCATTTGCAAAAACTCCCCACAAATCTTGGACTTTCATCGACTTGTCTTTCTCTCTCTGAACAGTCAAGAACAGACTACGGTGTGTGTGGTGGGGGGAGGGGGCAGGGAGAGTGATGTTCAAAACTTTCTCTGTGAAATCTGTTAACATTACATCATCTGCCCCAGGCAGTGGCAAATCACTTCCTTGTTCTTCTTGCTCAAATAAAATTCAACTCCCCCACCCTCCACCTTTGTAATTTCCCTTCATATTTTCGTAATATTGAGTTTTGCATCTTTTTCAAGTCTTGGCTTATTCTGGGCGGTAGCCTTTCTGACACTTTAAGCTCATAATTGTGTGCTAAGTGAAGGCTTGGCCCACAATTCTGCATAGACTGCTCATTAATAAGTCAGATAAAAATCCCAGCATCAAGAGGAAATATGTTATCTGTCTGATCTCTCTCCTTTTCTGAACCAGTCGACCACCTCTATACTAAATTCAAAATTCATAACACATGAAGTCACTCTTCTGAGAACTTCCTTAATACTCAAATACCACCTTCCTTTGAGTTAGAGGCAAAGAACCAGGCCCCCCTTGAGGGAGAGCAATGAAAGGAATGGCATTGATCAAGTTGTGTTGTACTCATAACCTGCCACATTGAATTCAAACCCCTTTGTGCAACTACTTAAAGATAATTTTAAAGAAGAAAGAAAAAAGAAACAGCTCTTTCTGAATCTGGACAGTGGGCAGTGTCATGTGTCACCCAAATGCTTCTGATTTGAAGTTGAGGACTATCTATAGCAGACAATGGTTCCCATAACATTCCAGTGTCTGGCTGGAAAAGCCACCATGTCTTTCTTACATAATGGAAAGAGTCACAGGCAGAGCTAACAATGGAGCCTTCTACCTTCCAGAAACCTGAAGCAACAAGAAGAAACTCTACAGGCTGGAGTGGTGAGTCAAAGCCTCAGGAAAAGCTTTCTCATTTTATAGGGAAGATTTTCTTCCAGAAAAATCACATAACAATCAGTGATGTTTCTGACTGTCTCTTACCACCAGCCAAACCCAGGGATTTGGAGGATGGTGTTGAAGGTATGACCCAGGTCGTAGAGTGTCAGCAAAGGAAAAGTGAAAGCATCAGATCAAGAATTCAAATCCCAGTCTCAGACAAAAAAAAAGAAGAAAAAGAAGAACCAAAGATGTGTGGGATAATGGGTCATTCCCTGTTCACTTCCTAAGCCAAATAATTGGGAAACTCTTCACCAATGAGGAGATCACAGGAGAATTTGAGAATGAAAATGTAAGGCCTTGGCTGGATGACTGCAGGGTCCCTTCTAGGTGGAGGACACCACCACCGTCCTGGTGCCACACTCACCTACAGCGTTTCTTCTGTCTGCTCTCTCTTCCAACCCTGGCCTGTTGTTCCTAGAGGACTTTGCATGTGGTATGGAGGCAGTCTCCCTTTCTGTTTGCTCTCTAAGGGTGTACATGGTCACCGTGAAGAGAAGTAATCCTCTCTCCTCTTTTCATTCTGGGCACTAAGGTTTGGTCTGGTATTTGTGAGTGAGGCACTGCCTTGTTGTCATGAGAAACTTTGCTCTTTCATTGAGATATCAGACCAGTTATATTTTAGTTCATTTTTTAAAAAGTTGGGTACAGGGCTAGGAAGGTGGCTCAGTGGTAGAGCGCTTGCCTTGCATGCATGAGGCCCTGGGTTTGATTCCTCAGCACCACATAAGCAGAAAAAGCCGGAAGTGGAGCTGTGGCTCAAGTAGTAGAATGCTCACCTTGAGCTAAAGAGTTGGGGAACAGCATCCAGGCCCAGAGTTCAGGCCCCATGACCAATTAAAAAAAAGTTGGGTACAATGTAGCAGAAAAGCACATATATTTAAATATGTAACTCAACTGATTTTCATCATCAACTGACCCATCACCTGGTACAGCAACTTTTGTGGTCACTCTTAGCTAGAATAGCATTTCCAGCTTCCTTCCCTAAACCTTTTTCTCTCCTCAGCAAGGGAAGGTGCTGCCTTGATTTCTCCAATTGTATACAAACACACACACACATACACATACACACATGCATACAAATATGTATTTTATATGTGTGTGTACACACATACATAGATGATTATTAAGAGACCCTGAATGTGAAACAGCTCTCTACCCCTTTATTATAGGGTTACTGTGAACAACTTAGTCAACTGTTCTTTCTTCCTTTCTTCTTTAGTTACCAACATTTCCCTTCCAAGACCTACCTGTGAGCATTGTGAGATTCGCTGTGTGTGAAGGGCTAATGACTGAACGGCAGCACAACCTGGAGCTTGACATTTGGGCTGCATCTGTAGCCAGGTTCAGGAACATTGCTACTTTTTCTTACCTCCACTTCCCACAGGGGTGCATCTTGTTGCCAGTGCCATGGGAACATCCCAGGAAACAGGCTAAGAGAGAATCTACCCCAGAAACAAATTCAACTTGAATAGAAATGGTATGTAACTTTGAAAAGACAAAATTGTTTAGGTTTAAAAAAAAACACGAGTGTTTTGGCTTGTGACTGGAGTCTACCCTGTGGACGTGTAAGCAAGCAAAAGTACTTGCTGGAAGCCAGGTGCTGTGACTCACACCTATCATCCTAGCCACTCAGGTGGCTGAAATCTGAGCTGCCATGGGCAGGAAGGCCTGTGAAAATCTTATCTCCAATTCCCTACCAGAAAAGTCAGACATAGAGCCGTAGCTCAAGTAGTAGAGCACTAGCCTTAAGCGAAAAAGCTCAGGGACGCTGCCCAGTCCCTGAATTTACCTCAGGACTGGAAACAAAAAAAAAACCCCACTAGTACTTGCTACAGTAATCCATCCTTTCAAGACTCCACTGAAACTCAAGTTTATACTGAAAATTTCCTACACGTGTGTAGGTATTGGGGCCAGAGAGAGAGAGTACCAAATGGGTGAAATGGAAACTTTAGGAGGGTTTATCTATCAAGTTTTGCTCAGTTAGAACACAGGGCCTTAGGGATTGAGTGGGAGATTATGATGGATTATGAGAGATGATGGGTGATTGATGGATCACCCCACCTCAGCTGGAGCCTGGAGTTCAGAACAAACGCCATTCTCAGAAGGTGGTTAGTAGATGAGCTAAACGCTGATCCTAGAACTGGGCTGTTGAGGGGGAAGAATTACTGAGTGGGTTTTGAGCTGGTGAGAGTCCCAGCTGCTTAGTCTGGTTGGCACTGTGAGCTGTGTGTCCAGGAACAGCTGTGACCAGCCAAGACCCTAGGCAAAAGAGTTCAGGTCACTTCTTATAAAATCAGAATATAAATTTCTACCCTGGAGAATCTTAGGGAAGATAAAATAAGATCTGGCATATGGAGTTTCTAATATGCCATACATGTTAGTTGATATTTAATGCAATTTTATCAGGTTTATATAAAGGAAAGTTTATATTATCTATTCAAGAGATTGAGGAGAGAGCTCTAAGTGATACAATAAAACAGTGAAGTTGAGAAGAATAAGCTAAGAAATTAAGTGATTGTTTAACTCCCATATTTCACTTTTCCTTTGATATTCTTTCTGGGGGCATAAATTAGACAACTAAGGCTGCTTAAACACAAGCTGTTCAGCCAGGCCAGGTGCGGTTTAAATCCTGGAATTTAGCACATGAGCTTGGGCAAGTTCCTTAGCTTTCCTGGTCTTCAGGTTTTTCTCTAGTAGATGAAATAACAGAGAAGGATTTTTCTGTGGATGCAATATGATGAGGTAGATGAATCCTTTTTGTGTGGTTACAATAGATAACCAGTCGGTGGTTATACTATCTTTGTTTATGGATATAACCCTATTTATGAGCTACAAGAAATCATTAGACAAAATACTATTTTGTGATTTTAATAGAATTTTGGGTCTATCGGGGCTATCTAGCTTTTAAGTTAAATATTCTGGCAATTCCTGAGGTTGTACTGAACACTCCTTAGGAATATGTCCTTCTCTAGATTATTCTAAGAAGTTCTAGGGCGAGGAACAAAGAACAGTGTCTAGATTGATAGATCTCTTACTGAAAGTATCTTTGTGTGGAGAGGGAGAGTGGGTGGGTGTGGATGTGTGTGCATGCACGCTCAAGCGTGCTCATCCTGGGTGTAAATTAAGGCTTAAAGGCTAGGGTTCTACAGGAGCTAGTGCTCCACTTCTGGTTTGGGGGGCGGCGGAGGGGGTGATTTATTGGAGAGAAGAGTCACGAAATTTCCTGCCTGGGCTGGTTTTGAACCATGACCCTCAAATCTCGGTCTCCTAAGTAACTAGGCTTACAGGCTGATAAACCACCAGCACCCAGCTGAAAGTATCTTTTTATGTAGAAATAATTATTCTAGGGCATATAAATGTGAGTTTGGGTATTTTTGCCGCAGAGGAAAGTTTTCAGATCTGCTCTAAAACCAGCAGAGGGCAGTATGAGCTAACAAAACAGAGCCAAGCTCCCAGCTGAGACCCATATTCCTTCTCCCAGGCACTGTCTATGATTTCAGGAAGGAAAGAAAATGAGGAGACAGAGGGTGGAGGAAAAGAGGGATGAAAGAAAGGATTTGAAAATCTTGTTATTGAATGATGATGACAAGAAATGGGTGATAACTTGTTAAGATGCTCGTTGAATAGAATCATACACTAAATTCTACAATATAGGAGACAAATCCTTGCCCAGAAAGGGAGGAGTTAAGAAACCAAGTTCTGCCTTTAACTTGCTATATTCTTTGTAGCCCATTTACCTGTCCCAAGGCTGAGCAAGAGCTCATCTGGCACTCGGAGCCTCTAGATCTTAGGTGATCGTCCCTGGCACAAGGAGAAATGTAAACACAGGATACAAGAGAATGGTTTTTAAAAAATGCAGTATGTTATACTAAGATACCTGACATAGGTACAGGTATATGGGTAATGCATTTCTAGGATTCTTACAGTGGAAAATATGCTGCTGGTCTAGAAAAGATTATACTACAACTTACCTTCTTGTTAACTGGAATGTTTTCTGTTCCTAAAGCCCCAGCATTCAATTTGGTTCATGCCCCCAGAGTTCGTTGAGGACTCTCAGTGGTCAGGTGGTGAGGGAATCAATGGTATAAAATGTCCAACTATGGAGATAGGGTTTTAAAGTCTGTAAAATAACATGAATACATAAAATCTCCAGAAGGAACTATTACTTCTGACTGTGGAATTGAAGAATTTGAACATGTTTGAGATAGGCATTGTAGGTTTGGTGGTGGTGGTGGTGGTGGTGATGTGTGTGTGTGTGTATGGATAGGTAGGCAGTATTGGGGTTTCAACTCAGGCTGTCTTGATCTAGCTTGCCTGTTTTTGCTCTGGTACTCTTCCACTTAAGCCAAGCCTCCAGCTTTTGCCTTTTGCTGGTTAATTCAAGGGAAGAGTCTCATGAACTTTTCTGCCTAGGCTAGCTTTGGACTGTGATCCTTGGATCTCAGTCTCCTGAGTAGCTAGGGTAACAGGTGTGCATCACCAGCACCCTGCTACCTTTCAGGGTTTTGATGGTGGCAAAGGAAGGATGAGGGGAAATTCAGCTAGAGGAAACAGAAGAGGAGGGGTGGGGTCTATTGGGGGTATGGAGAAAATCTATTTCTAACTCCTTGAATATGAAGCATGGGGCGGGGTGGAGAAAGGTTGGGGTGCAGAAATGAAAGGCTAGAAGGGAGCAAGGGGAGTGGAATGCAAAACCTAGGTCTCAGGTGACTTGCCAAGGGGTTCCGACTACACATTCATGGCCTTAGCTTTATGTCCTGCTGAAGGCTTTGTTGGGTTTTATTTATATGCATCTGTGTGTGTGTGTGTGTGTGTGTGTGTGTGTGTGTGTTACAAGTGTTCATGCAGGCCTCGTGCGTGGCTAAGTCCATGGACACAAATTTCAGAATGGATACAACTCAGATAGTTCACCTGGTTACGTGTCACTGGAGTTGATGGAGCAGTAGACAAGAGGGAGATTTGTATTGGAAAGGCCTCCATTAGGACCACGGCACTGCACTGGGAGAACTGTCAGCAGCAACAGTATAACACAGCCTGGTTTGCTTCCGCCCTTTGGCAGACACTGCAGTCGTCAGCCTCTTCTATTAACATACGTGTCCTCTGTCCTAATCTTCCTGCATTGTATTCTGCATCCAGACTCATCTCAGAAATGTTGGATATTGTTGTGAATGTTACGATAACTTCCCCCTGAAAAATAAGCTTCTTTGTGTTTTCCATATGATCGATAGATATAATTCTTTAGTTTGGCATTCAGACCACTGCTGTCTAAAATACATGAGAAGATTTTCAAAAAAATTTTTCCACACCTGGGAGGTGCTCGTGGATTTTGGCTGGGGGATAATCCAGGGACTTAAATAGAACACTTGGAGGTTTCTGTGGTCATGTGCAACACAAAAAGTATGGAAAATAAGCTACATTTGCTTTTTATCCATTCAGTTTTTAAGAATATACTGTTAGTCCAATGGATCTTAATAATAGATATTTTTTAAACTCTAAAGCTGAAGCCTCTATCCACAAAAAAGCAAACACATGCACACACACACACACACACACACACACACAATGACATGACACTTTACTTTCAGAGAGATTTTCCAACTCTGAAACTCAATAGACTCAAAGATTGAAGTCAGGTCCCTTGTGTAGATATTTAGAAAACTATTTATTTATTTATTTATATTGTGCCCATCTAAAGTGCTCCCTTCCTGTGTAATGCTTGCTCTTTCATTTCTATTCAGAGGATAGTGGATATTTCCTAGTCAGGCAATGAATTTGAACCTCCAAATGTGGTTTATTTAGCATTCTCAAGAAATTTTGTAGCTTGAGATTAGTGCGTGTGTGTGTGTATGTGTGTGTGTGTGTTCATCTTCCAAGATAAGTGGGAAGAGATCTTTGAAAGCCTTGTGCCTTAGTAGAATAAACGTAACATTTTTTTGTAATGAAAATTTGCAGTCCATTTTCTTTTTCTTTTTCCCCCTGATATTCATATAGTGAGAAAGGACCCAGACCACTTCAGGTTCAAGTGGTGTGCTGAAGCTATGCCTGCCTTAAGTTGTAAACAAGAGGTCCATTACTGTGTGCTCTTAAGACACAATAGCAAGTGTTCCTCGCTCTGTGCACGCAGGTGTGCTGCAGAGTTCCTCCTGGCTGCAGGAACACAGCCAGCTTTGGCTCACTGTAGTGCGTCAGCTGCTGCTGTATGAGCAGCGTAGAAACGGATTGGATCCTCCCAGCCACCTCCAAAAGCACAGAAATAGCATGGCCCATTTTAAAGATGGGGAAACTGAGGCACAGGATGAGGGGTTACTTGTCTCAGAGCCCGGAGTGATAGAGCCAGGGTCTCCTCATGCCAGAGCCTGCGTACTCTCCATCCTTGTGTCCATATGCCTCTTATATAGAGCAACCCTTTTTAAAGTCATAGACTCGGGTAGGGAGAGTAAACTCTCCTTAGATGGGAATGGGGTTCTGAAGTCCTAGAGAAGGAATTTTCCCACTTGCCAGTTCTCAGAAGGCTTTTCCTCAGGCTGGGGGCAGGGCTCCAGTGTTTAGCAAGCCTCTACATTCAAATCCCAGTACCAATATCAATGTTATTAATAATGGTGATGATGATGATGGTTTCTCTCTGTGTCTCTCTACTGGTGTGTGTGTGTGTGTGTGTGTGTGTGTGTGTGTGTGTGTGTGTGATCACACAAATACAAATCTGAAATATATTTGTTCACTTATGTCTAACTGCTAGGTATATGGAAAGCAAAATCCCTCCCCTGCCATACTCAGCCCTCTCCTTGGCAGTGTGGTGTCTGTCCTCAGCAAGAAAAGAAACTGGAGGTTTCACTGTCTCTTTACTACAAAGCCAACCTGAGACAGTATTTACAATTTGCAAATAGAAGAAGAAAAACTTTCATCTGCACTATTACCGATCCAAAGACTTTGTTTCTGTTTACTGGACATGTCTATTTTATGAGTCTGCTTTCCCTCCTCAGCCAAATTTTCTGTATAACACGTTTATGGAGCTATCCCTACAAACGCTCCTCCTACCTGCTCACCCACACTAGAACTTCTCTATAAGTCTCAAGTTTCTAGACTTTTTCTGGAGTAACACCCTTAACGCTTGTACTCTAGTCAATAGTTCTAGTTTAATTCAGAGCTTTGACTGTTTTGTTGCTTTTATGTTGATAATAATCACCACTACCCTTTGGGGAAAGTGAAAAAATCTAATCTCACAGTGTTGTATGGACCAAGGTAGAAGTTTCTCATCCCTGAGATAAGAAACTGGTCATTGTCTATAATTTCTCTTGGAAAATATGACTGACAGAAAAGGGAAGGAAGGAGTTAAAAACCACAAACATATTTTTCTTACTGATAATTTTTATCTCTGCATTTAACTTCAAATGGCAGGAAAGAAATACTGTACGGATCCCAGCCTTGCGATCATATTTTTTTAAAAAGAAACTCCAAATACAACAACAATGGTTTCATGTATATCTTGTTCTTTTTCTTTCTTCATGCAGTATGTATGTTGAGGTCACGGTATGGGAACAGATGGAATATATGACAGGGGCCAACTAATTAACATTGAAGACAGGGGACCCATTGTCTCCCCGTAACTCCCATCCATCTACCTCCATTTCTGTCACCATGGTACCTACTAGTTCAGTTTCTGAGGGTTGTGAATTCATGATTAAACCGAATCAACTTCATGTAATGCTGCTGGTTGGTGTTTAAGAAATGGTGTCTGAATCTGTTCCTACTTACAGAGACCTTCTTCATAGTTTCCCTTATTCAAGTGGCCCTGGGAAGAGAGAGGTGGCACTGCGGGGATTTTTGTGCACAGAATTACTTTGCGCGGGATGAGAAATGCCATCTTTTCAACTGCATTATGGACATTCTGTGGTTGCTAGCGCCAAGGGCCAAGTTGAGAAATGCCTTAGAGGTCCGAGCCAACAGAAAGCATGTGGTTCTTGGAAACGTGTACCAACTATATGCAGCAAGCTGGGGACTTCCAAGGAGCAGCTGTGCCCCCTACAGCTGTATTAACTACTCCTTCTGGGAGTAGCCATTTCCTGACAGAAAATGGGTGGAAGAAAACCAGGAAATTAGGAGGAAAGAAAGTTCTCAGACCTTTGAATTTATCCTGCATTCTGCAAGCAGCCTGTGGCAGATGACCAATGAAAACAGAAGTAGTTTATTGCTATAGGATCCAGCAATGCCACATCTAGCTATAAATGCCAAGGGCTCAAAGAGATATCCCTATATTTATTCCAGTAATATTTAATAATAGCAAAGAGATTAACCAGACCCAAGTGTTGGTCAATGGATGAGTCAAAAGTACAATAGAAGAGTGTCTGTCTTTTGAAAGAAGGAACTTCTGGCAAATGCTGCATGAGGAGGCATCTTGAGGGCATCGTGTTAAATGAAATGAACCCTTAAAAAGCAAGAGGCAAATGCTGCCTGAGTCTATACCTGGGAGTTGAGCTTGTATATAATGGTGACTTCCTAGGACTAGAAGGAAAGGCAAGATGTGGAGTTGGGGTTCAGTAGGGACTTTCACTTTTACAGGGTAAATTCTAAATGTAGCCATTGTATAATTAAGTGGGCATACTGTATTCTTTTTTTTTCCATCATGAAGCTTGAATTCAGAGCCTGGAAGTTGTCTCTGAGCTTTTCTGCTCAAGCAATTACTCTACCACTTGTGCCACGGCTCCACTTCTGGTTTTCTGATGGCTAATTGGAGATAAGAGTCACATGAACTTTCTTGCCTGTGCTGGCTTCAGACCATAACCCTCAGTTCTCAGCTACCTGCATAGCTAGGATTACAGGAGTGAGCCACCATGCCCAGCAAGCACACTGTGTTCTAAAAGCTGCTCATTTGAAATGGTAGATTTTATGTAACACATGCTTACCATTTTTTTAAATTTAATTTTATCTTTTTGTCAGTCATGGGGCTTGAACTCTGGGCCTGGGCACTGTCCCTCAGCTCTTCAGCTCTTGAGCACTCTACTGCTTGAGCCACAGTGCCACTTCCGGTTTTCTGATGGTTAATTGGAGATAAGTGTTTCATGGACTTTCCTGTCCGGGCTGGCTTTGAACCTTGATCCTCAGATCTCAGCCTCCTGAGTAGTTAGGATGACAGGTGTGAGCCACCAGTGCCCAGCTCTTACCATTTTTTAAAAACAGTGACTCTCCTTCAATTGAACTCAAGGGTTGCAGTGAGCTCACCTACTGGCCCAGAGAGGACCGCCATGAGGTCATCTTGATTACAGGAAGTTCTCTAGCTGAAAATCCTTGCATTTGAGTTGACCACTCTGTAAAAAACCTGCCAAAGCCCATCTGAACTACTTCTCTGCCTCAAAAACTATAGTATGGAAACTTCTAGAAAGTCTCTGAATTCAGCTATAAATTAAGATGATAAAAGGAAATAAATGAATCAATAAAACACCCGAAGTACTTATATTGGTGGGGTTGTCTCTACTAGAAGATGCTTCCTTGGAGTAATCTAGCTACGTCTCTTTCTCCTACTCAGATGTTCTATCTGGTGGGATAATAATAATCTGTTAGAGATAAGGAACAATTACCTTCTTTCCGATGAGAACGAAGTCCCAGAAAATACTTATTTACTGGAGGTCCACCAGAGAAGTTATGGGAAAGCTGGGTTTAAGAGTCCCAGTCTCAATGGTGATTTTGTTGTTGTTATTTTTTAACTTTATTAATGGAGACAGAGTCTCCCTAAATAGACAAGGCTAACCTTGAACGTTTGATTCTCTTGCCTCAACCTTTAGAATGCTGGGATTACAGGCATGCACCATCATGGTAATGATTTTAGAGTGAATATATCCTTGGCATATACAAGGAAAACCGATGTTAAAACATACCCACACCAGACCAAACTGGTGCTGTTCTGGTTGAAGTGAGAGCAGGGTAATAGATGGGGGAGGGTGGCATTATCACTTCTCTGCATTCCACACACACCCTGGAACCCTTGAACCACAGCTGTGGGATCCCAGGACTCCATGGCTTTGAAGACGGTAGCACCATCCTTTTCATTTTTCTACTTTTATCACAGATTATTTTATGTATAATTAAATCTACTTTTTGGTCAGTTTTGTTTACAGTCTCCAGAAAGGAATTTCATAATAGCTATCATCTATTGCATACTTACCATGCACTGCCATGCTTGTTTGTTACGTGTTTGTTTGTTTTTGCCAGTTGTGGGGCTTGAGCTCAGGGCCTGAGTGCTGTTCCTGAGCTCTTTGCTCAAGGCTAGCACTCTACCACTTTGAGCCATAGCTCCACTTCTGGTTTTCTGGTGTTTCATGGAGGTAAGAGTCTCACAGATTTTCCTGAACTGTGATCCTCAGATCTCAGCCTCCTGAGTAGCTAGGATTACAGCTGTGAGTCACAAGCACTTGTCTTGTTACATGTTTTATAGCAATGTTTCATTTAAGCCACCCAAGGAAGCAGTTGTTTTCATCTCATTTTCTTGGGGAAGAAATTAAAATCGAGCAAAGTTAAATAGTTTGCTTAGAAACATGAGAGATGGCAGGGGTAAGATTCAAACCAACCACAGGTCTGTGTCTATAACCAACACAGCAATCCAGATTGTGGGTGATTCATCTTTGGATGCCTGGCGCCCAGCTGTATTAGGCACTTTGTAAACAACGGTTGGTGGAGATTGCTTTGGTTCATGTATAACTTTTACAAGTGCAAAGTTGTCAAAGGAGAAAATGATCTTCAATTATTCACATACAAATGTGAAATAGTTCAATCTGATTGCTTTAATTCTTCGCTATTGACTGGAGCAGAGAGGAATCTAGTGTGATTCCTAAGACCATTAATCGGAGTCCAAGTGTTGAGTTTTGTTTTGTTTTATTTTGTTTTGTTGTCGGTTGTGGGGCTTGAATCTGGGCTTGGGCGCTGTTCCTGTGTTCTTCAGCTCAAGGTGAATGCTCTACTGCTTGAGCCACAGCAGCACTTCTGGTTTTCTGAGTGGCTTATTGGAGATAAGAGTCTCATGGACTTTTCTGCTCGGGCTGGCTTTGAATCATGATCTTCAGATCTCAGCCTCCTGAGTAGCTAGGATTACAGGCATGAGCCACTGGAACCTGGCAAGTGTTGAGTTTTTTTTAATCTCCCACATTTACTGGCTGTTGTAGCCATGGAAAAGACATTTATCTCAGTTCCCTAAACTGCAAAATGGACATTTCAATTGAACTTACCATGGAGTGTTGTTCTCTGAGTTAGATGAAGTGGTATGTATGAGATATTTAGAACCCGCCTATATAGAAAGAATTCGCTAACTAGAAATTACTGAATTTTTGTTGTTGATTTTGTTGGTTGATGTGGATATTGGGGCTTGAATTCAACAGCTCATACTCTCATTTAGCTTTTATTACTCAAGGATGGTGGTCTACTACTTGAGCCACACCTCTGATTCTGATATTTTGCTAGTTAATTTGAGATTAGAGTCTCTCGAATTTATCAGCCTGGGCTGTCTTCAAATCTTGATTCTCAGATCTCAGTCTCCTGAGTAGCTAGGGTTACAGGCAGGAGCCACTGGTACCAGAATTTTGAACCCTTGTGAAAGAAAGGGTAGCACTCTTGTTTGTGTTGGCTTGCCAGTGCTGGTTTGTGCAGAGGAATGAAGGTAAGTAATTTTAAGTTGTGATTCAGGCTGCTGAAATGGGAGACTGGGCAAAATGTACTGGGGTGGGGAGAGGAAGGAATGTCTCTGATCATCTAGTGAGAAACTATCATGATTGCTAAGAATAATCAAGAGGAATACTTGAAGAACAGATAGGACATATCAAAAATATGCTTCAGTGTTGCTCTGGATTTGAATCAGGAAAAGGAACTTCTTTGTGTCTTTCTTCCCTCTGTGTCTCTTGGCCCCTGCTCTAACCTTCAATGTGAGTCCATCATCAGCCAAGCTGTCAGAACCAGCTTAGTGAGCTAGCACAGGAGTCTACCCATAACAAAAACAGGAAAATAATGCAATTCGATCTTCTTTATTTTAATTAACTTTTCAGTGTTTTTTAGAGAGGCACCTGTATTTAGCTGAGGCTGGTCTGCACCTCGTGATCCTCACGTCTGAGCCCTCAGAGGGCTGGGATGACACGTGTGAGCTCCCATGCTAAGTTCACAATTCACTTTTAAAAGAATGATTAGGTCTTCAGTCAGCATTTTTCACCCAGTTCTCAGATCACTTGTCTACTAGAAGGTAAGCAAAAAGCGTCAGAGAGCAGACCTTTTAGTTAAAGAAACAATGAGTTCTAGGGTATAGTAGGCATCAAATCCAAGTTTAACTTCTGCAAAGGGGATGATGGGATTCTTTTTTATTTTTATTTTTGTATTTGTATAGTTGATATACAGAGGGGATACGATTACATGATTCAGGTACACTCAGTACAATTCATTTTGAACCATGTCTCCCCTTCCGTCCCTCTCTCTCAATCTCTCCCTCCCATCCCCACCCATAAGATATCTAGTTCATTTTCCACAGTGTCTAATGAGTATCGCTGTTGTATTTGCTCATCCTTGTTCCACCTTTTATGTGCCCTCTCCTACCCTCCCAAATACATACTAACTAGCAAGACAAAAGGAAAGGAAAGCATAAACAGTAACCAATGGCAAGGAAAGGAGGTCCCTTGTTTCTTTTCTGGGAATGCATTTCATAGAATATTATTTGGCATGGTCCTCTGTCCATAGCTGTTGAGCCTTTGCCCACCACTCCTATGTATAGCTTCTTTGGGCTGCTGTAATGTTAATGACTACGGTCCTATGTAATTTATTATATGGAATTCTTTTAAACAGTATTTTTTATTTTAAGAAAATGTGCTTCCGAAAGTTTCCAGGTTACTTGATGCTTCTAACAGAGATTAAATCCAGTTAATTTTTCCTCCTCTAGTTTGCTGATTTTATAGCTGTCTTTTCTAACTACTTCTCTTTAGTTATTTAATCTTAAGTAGCAAACTTAGTCTCAAATAATTAGTTAAACAGGAAGAAAAAAATAAAAGGCACAGAAGCATCTACTCTATAAATGAAATTAAGTTAAATTCTACTGGGATAAAACTACATACACCGCTGGTGGAAAATGTCAGCCATTCTTACAGTATTGTAAGGGTTAAGTGCAGATTTGCCCTCACTCCATCCACCCATTCTCTGTCTGCTTTGTGTCACAAGGAACTACATTTCCCAGGCTCCCTTGCTTCCTACTCACTTGGCCAATAAGAATAATTAGTAAAAGAAGAGGGACCCATCTGCTTCCTGGGGCATCCACAGTATGGTCAGTGTGAGTCCTATGCTTCCTTTGCTCAAGAAGTACCCAACTTAGAACACTCAACTCAACTCTTGCTGGACATCCCAGCCACATGACATCCTATAACCCCACTTCCTCCAGTGTCCCCCAGCCTTAACAATGGAAACAACTTGCAGCTATTGCTCTTGCTAAGCTCTGGGTAGCTTTACATTGCCTGTTTGTCTTAGCTCTCCTATCATGGGGGAATCAATTCCTGAATCAAACTTGCTTACTGTGAAAAATCTGCAATGGTTTCTGCATTTGACCTCCACCCATATCTGACTACTAAAAGAGAACTCTATTTACATTTTAGGAACATGAAATAGGAAGCATTGATTTCTACTTACCTATGTTTGTTTGTTGTTGCATTTTAAGGGCCTATTATTTCCTTATCTCAATAGAGAGCTTTACAAGGCCAACAGTAAATCAGCACTTTCTTTCTTTTCTTTTCTTTTCTTTTTTGTGGGTTGTGAGGACTAACTCTGGGCCTGGGCACTGTCCCTTAGCTCTTAGCTCAAGGCTAGCACTTTACCACTTGAGCCACAGCGCCACCACTTCTGTCTTTTTCTGCATATGTGGTGCTAAGGAATCGAACCCAGGGCCTCATGCATGCAAGGCAAGCACTCTACCACTGAGCCACCTTCCCAGCCCCAATCGGCACTTACTTTCTATGGTATATCTTAGTAACAATTATCTCTGAAAAGCAATGTCCTAAGACGGCTAGTCCCTGCTCATGACAACTGTAATTAAAATGTGTCCTAGCAAAGGTAGTTGGAGATTGACTTTTCCTTTGCACATGCTGGCTTTCTTCCTAGACTTTCTATGCCATTGTCTCTCCATCCAGACATAGGTCGAGCCTGGAGCACTGATATTGGCCCCTTAGAACCTTCACATTTTGCCTAAGTATCTCACTGACCACCTGAGCTCAGGAATTGCCCCAGGAACATGTGTGGTGGTGGCTGCCAGAGAGTGCACCGAGAGTGCAAGTCCACAGGGGGCACTTGCCCATCTGTTGTGCAGTTCATTGTTCCTTTTTAAAAAGTTACTGTAGCTTTAGAGACATTGCCACAACTGAATGTCCATACCTCAGGCACCATGGATGGCCTCATTAACAGGAGACATAAAGATGGCCATTTCTTCAAACACTGAGAATGCTGGACAAGTGGTTTCTGTCCTTCGGAAAATCTCTTTTACTTTGTTAATGATTCTGTTTTAATAATCACATTTTATGATGCTCTAAAGGCCTAGTGCCACTCCTCTAGCAAGTTTTCCTGGTGAACCACAGGAGAGGATGTCAGAATCTGCACATGAGAGGAATAGTGTCAAAGTACTTTAACATTTGCAGAGGACTATGCTGAACATAAGCTGAAAGTTTTGGGGGTACCTGACCAAAAAAAAGAAGGGGGACCTAGAAGTGTTACAAACAGATGATTTCAGAATTGATGTAGTGTAAATGCTTTCTACTCTGGTATCAGAAAAGTTATTTTCTTTTGATGAAAATAATTATTGTCTTTTGGGGAAACCCTTGGCAGCACACATCAAGCCTTATTTTGAAGGTCATAGACACGTTCTGGTTGTGGAATCTTGGGCCCCCTCTAATGAAGTCAGAAAAGAAATTTTTTCCAAGTTATTTGCCTATGTAAGCAATTGTCTCTCTTTGCCGTAGTGGACTCAGTACTATTAGTTTTCCTACTTTCATAATGTGGTTTGGTTATAAAATGGCCCACAGGCTCCTTTGTTGAGCACTTGATCCCCAACTCCAGTGCTACTGAGAGGTGATTGTACAGCTGTCCCTCAGCTCTTCAGCTCAAGGCTAGCACTCTACCACTTGAGCCACAGCACCACTTCCGGCTTTTTTCTTTTTGCTTATGTAGTGCTGAGGAATTGAACCCAGGGCCTCATGCATACAAGGCAAGCGCTCTACCACTGAGCCACCTTCCCAGCCCCCATGTCATAATCTTTAGGTTGAGGGTCACAAACCTTAATGTCCCCTTTTTAATTCCATTTAAGAAATAGCTTTGGAAGATGGGCGCCAGTGGCTCCTGCCTGTCATCCTAGCTACTCAGGAGGCTGAGATCTGAGATTGGGGGTTTGAAATCAGCCTAGTAAGGAAAGTCTGTGAGACTCTTATCTTCAATTAAACAGAAGTGGATCTGTGGTTCTAGTGGTACAGCACTATACTTGAGCATAAATAGTTCAAGGATAGTGCCCAGGCCCTGAGTTCAAGCCTTAAGAAAGAGAGAGAAGGGTGGAGGGAAGGAAGGAGGGAAGAAGGAAAGAAGGAAGGAAGGAAGGAAGGAAGGAAGGAAGGA
>NW_012267313.1:9424611-9475562 GCF_000151885.1 Dipodomys ordii | reverse complement strand
AAGGAGGGAAGAAGGAAAGAAGGAAGGAAGGAAGGAAGGAAGGAAGGAAGGAAGGAAGGAAGGAAGGAAGGAAGGAAGGAAGGAAGGAAGGAAGGAAGAAGTTGCTTTTGAACAACTACTGTGCACTAGACAAGGATAAGAACTGACATCTGAAGATGACTTCAGTAAGATCTCATCCATCTTGGGTACTCAAATGTATTATGAAAATAGAAGTATGTGAACCTAAGAATACAAGTTGTATATTATTCATCTGTTTTTGTTTTTTTTAAATATCCAGTGCTGGGGCTGAGAAGTTGGCTCAGTAGTAGAGCACTTGCCTTGCATGCATGAGGCCCTGGGTTTGATTCCTCAGCACCACATAAGCAAAAAAAAAAAAAAGCCAGAAGTGGTGCTGTGGCTCAAGTGGTAGAGCGCTAGCCTTGAGCTGAAAAGCTGAGGGACAGCGCCCAGGCCCAGAGTTAAGGCCCATGACCGGACCAAAAAAAAAAAATTATATATATATATATATATATATATATGTCCAGTGCTATAACATATAGCATATATTTAGTAGCAGGTTGTTGAATGAGTAAATTGATAAAGATTTAATATAAGAATAGCAGCATATGTGCATATGATCATATAAAATGATGCTTATTGAAATAAACTGCAAGAGATGGAAATAAGATCTTTTATTGTACTGTTTGCAGTTATTTTTTCTTGCTCTTTTTTTCTTCTGTTTTCCCCCCTTTTGTCACTTTTTAAAAAAAATTTCTGTACCCTTTATCTTGCATGTAAGTTTATTCATTTGGGGAGAGGAATGGAAGCACAGAATCAGTGAGACAAAGGGTGAACCAATCCAGCAGATTCTATGTTAGAAATGAACTATACAACTTGGGGGGCAGAGGGAGGCTAGCGGGGTGGGGGGAACTGGGAGAAAATCAGTGAGGCATACTCAATACCTGATTTATTTGACTGTAACCCCTCTGTACATCTCCTTTATAATAATAATAAAAGAACAGCCGCATGAGAGCAATTCTCATTGATCTACATAAGGGGGAATAAGATTTAGTCTAGAAATGCTGAAGATTAAGAGTGATAGTTGAACTTGAGTTTGAAGATAAGAAGACTCTCTTAAGGTATAAATGGGAGCTGGAGAACACAACCTAGAGGGAGAAATGGGAACAGAGACAAGGAAGAGTGCAAAGGGAAGCTTGGTATGATTCTCTTTGGGGAATAATTACTGTCCTTAGTTGATGGACGTAATTCTCATTCTACACTATCATTTGACCATGGAGAACAAGAACTCTAGCTTCCCGCCCCCCCACCCCCCCAGCTTTCTAGAAAAGGCAGTCTCTCACTTGTTTTGTTCTTGTTTTGTTCTTTCTCCAACTTACCTGGTTCAGAGGTCAGAGAGAGGACCAATAAGGAAGTAGATGTTCAGAGCTCTTCAGTGATTGGTCCAGGATCACACAGTTAACTTGACTGGGCATTGTGTCAACTCCTATGGATATCCAAGAGTTTGAATATAAACAGCTCAGTGATCACAGGCTGTGTCCAGAAGGCCTGCACATGAAATATGCTGTTTAACAAAAAATCCTTTTTTGTCCCTAAATTACTTGATGTCAGTGCTGAACGAATGAATGAACAAACAAACAACAACAAAAGAAATCCCAGAGCTATTCACATTCACTGTCAAATGAGCCGAACCATTTTTTAAATTCTTCTATCCTTTCAGTTGCCAATGTGAAGTTAACATTTAAAGAGAGAGAACACTAGTAATGCAACTATGAAGAAAAGAGATTCAACTCTCTAATAAAATAGTAATGCTGCAAGCTCAGCGGCTCATGAAACATTTATAACCTTCAGCCAGTGAAGTGTGAACAAGAGATTTAAATGGGAGGGAAGGAGACTTGATATAAACATCACCCAAAGCGCACTCACACACGACAGTGTGCCACAGGAAAAGCGCTCCCGCACGGTCCATTGGTAGATGGTCAAGGCGGATGACCCCTTTTTGACATTTTTCTTTGATAGCCTAGAAGGGAAAAATGAAAGGAACTGAGATGGAAAGACTGTCCTTAACAAGTGCTGTGTTTTCAGTGCCAAAAGACTGGAGCCATCGCAGGCCCTGGCATGCTTTGCAGAGGCCTGATTCATGTCTTCCTGCAGAATTGTATTCCTTTCAAGGGACACAAGGAATGAGTAAATTGGAGGGCTTACTGAAGTTATCATTCTGAATGCAAGACAGATTTAAAAAACACATGAGGCCCAGGCACCAGTGGCTCATGCCTATAATCTTAGCCACTCCAGAGGCTGAGATCTGAGGATCACAGTTCAAAGCCAACCCTGCGAAGAAAAGTCCCTGTGAGACTCATTTGCTAATTAACCCCTTAAAAACCAGAAGTGGTGCTGTGGCTTAAGTGGTACAGTGCTAACCTTGAGCACAAAGAGCCTCAAGGACAGTGCCCAGACCATGAGTTCAGGCCCCACAACTGACAAACAACAATAACAAAACACAAACAAAAACATGAGAGGAACAATAAAGGGCAGAGTCAGGCTGCAGGATAGCCAGAATTTGGAGAAAGGGACACAGGAGACTTGCAGTATACTTTGAAAAAGGTTTCCATTATGGATAAACAAGTCTTCAGATTGAAAGCATACAAGAACAAATCCAGGTTCATACCAGGAATTGTCCATGTAACCAGACCCAAAAGATCAGTGAATGGACTTGACTTGGACTTTCTAGAGTTCTCTCTTCCTCTCGCTCTCACACTCATTCAAATGTACACAAACTGTACACAGAACCCCCTCTGGAGAGTTGGGGTGACCTCCACACCCCTAAAAGTCTATGATCAGTAGGGAAGGTTGTTGCTTAGATTGTCACACAGTTGATTCACTTGTTACTGTCCTGTTCTTGCAGTTAATCTGTGGATAGTGTCCTCAGGGCCAAGGTGGTAGCCACATGTGAATTTCAGCCACATAAACTGCCAATGCAGATGCATTCTAGGAGTGCTGTATTTTTATTGTTGCTCTGGGATGGAAGTGGGGAAATGAGCAGATTTTATCTCATCTTGAAATGTGGGAATGTTTGTGGCTGATAGCACTGTTAATGCAATGTTAATATACACAGTTAACTAAGTTACTTTTCAAAGGACAAACACTGGCTTCTTGCCTTGGTGGCAGGAGGAATGTGATCTATCTTTTTTTTTTTAATCCTTGTTTTTCTGTGGCATCTCCTCCCTACTAGGACTACCTTTATCCACCTTTGTCTTTGGTCAAATCCTTTCCATGTAACAGAAATGATCATTTTATTTATACAAAATGGTGAAGAGCTACCCACCCTGAAAAGGGTGACACTTCAGGATTGAGATTGAAGTTTAAACTCACACCCTGAACCTTAGTTTCCTATGCTTTTGAAGCTGTTCCATGAAAGAGTAATTCCCCTCCATGGTGATGGCCTGGAATGACAGAGATCCTACCACTACTTCAGCTCTCAGAGGGAAAGGAAGGGAGTTAGCAAAGAGGAGATCAGACGCAAGAACACAGAGACAGCCATGGATAGGGGGATCCAGGAAAACTAGACCCAAAGGAGAAAAGTCAAGCAGATAATAACAAAGCTCCACATCCCCAAGATGAGTCTTGTGATGTACTTGTGTATGTGTGACAACATAAAATTGACAAATGAAAAGTTAAAAATGCAAAAAGAAATCATGAGGAAACAAGTACATGCAACACACAGACCATCTAATGGTGAGAAAGAGTTAAGTGAAGAATGTAAGTATTCTGCAGGTCAGCAAACAATGAAAAGGAAGAATTCAGGTTCCTGAATGACAAGGGGTCAGAGGCTGGTTAAAGATGTGAAAGGGAGAATAAAGCCATGTAATTTTTGGTGACAAGTGTCAGGAATGATTAAGAGTCAATAATGTTATTAAGAGAAGCAATGAAGGAGGAACTAGAGTTAAGGGAAACTTCTGGTTACTTCTGATTCAGGTCTAGATTCCCATTTTCCCAGAACTAACATCTCATAAATTATAATGGCAGTTCATAATTTGAATTGTGAGGTATTTATTAGGTATAGACTGTAATAAAATACTATTTTGTTCATTTACTATCTGGCTGATAAAAAATACAAAACAAAAATCAAGTGCCTGCCTTTAAGAAACTGAACGTCTGGTCTGGGAAGGTGGCTCAGTGGTAGAGTGCTTGCTTTGCATGCATGAGGCCCTGGGTTCGATTCCTCAGCACCACATAAGCAAAAAGAAAAAAGCCGGAAGTGGCGCTGTGGCTCAAGTGGTAGAGTGCTAGCCTAGAGCTGGCGAGCTGAGGGACAGCGCCCAGGCCCAGAGTTCAGGCCCCACAACCGGACCAAAAAAAAGAAAAAAAGAAAAGAAAAAGAAAGAAACTGAACGTCTAATTGAAGAAATGCAAAAAAAAAAAAAATCAGTGCAGTGATTGTTCATGTCCTGTGCAGGTGACAAAAGATGCATATGTAATGAGACGAGAGTACACAGCGGGTAAGGAATGCCAACGAAGGCAAGTCTTAAAGTTGTCTTCAAATCCACATTTTTTTCCTTTCTCAGAGTTATTTTGCCCTGGGATTTTTCAAATCTCTGTGCATTTTTATAATCATTGCTGTTTCTCAATTTTTGCTTTTTTTCTGAACCCCTCATGAAGAGTGTCAGAACTGTTTTCAAAATAAAACGTCATGGAAAAACTGATGTAGAGGAGAGATGGAAGCTGGCCCATTCTACCAGGAGGTAGATGGAGGATTGGCTCTTGATCTGCTTGGTTTCCCTACCATCCTTGTGGGGTCCTGGAGAATCTTTATTAGCTTGGAGTATTTTTCCAGCATGCCTAAGTCATCAAACTACTTCTAATTCAACATACAATACTTAGAAGCCTCCTAAGCTCCACCAATACATTTTAATATTCTGCCTGTAGATGCTGACATCTTACTTGGGGAATCTGTCAATGGTACACTTACTCAGTTACCTCATGATGGTCCTCTGGGCCAGGTAATCTGTTCTAGCCTCCAACTCCCTAGGGAGAGAAACAGCAGTGAATTGTTACTATCCTCCCTTCCTTACGCCCTTCCTACTTTCTTTCCTCCCTCCATCCCTCCCTCCTTCCCTTTATTCCCTCCCTCCCTACCTCCTTCCTTCCCTCCTTCCTTCCTTCCTTCCTTCCTTCCTTCCTTCCTTCTGCCCTGCCTACTTTCTTTCTTTCCTCCCTCCTTCCCTTTATTCCCTCCCTCCCTCCCTCCTTCCTTCCTTTCTTCATACTAGAGGGTGAATTTAGGGCCTTGGCATTTGCTAAACAATCATTCTACCACTTGAACAAATCCCTCTTTTGGTTTGCTTCTCAAATAGGGTCTTCAGCCAACTTTCCTCTACCTTGTTTCTGTCTGAATCTTCCTACCTCCATATTCTGTTAGTGTTAATACTTTTTGAATCTGATATTGAAGAGAGACAGCACTATCTAATTTAAGATAAGACAGAAATAAGAGCTGTGAACATCAAATCGTTCCTGGTCCTCCCTGTGGAAGACCGGAAAGATTACCCTTGTCTTTTGCAACAGGGATAAAACTCACAATATTCATGAGGAACAGCTCGTAAAGGGGGAAAAGAGTGTTTCTAGGAAAAATGTAAGACGTTTTAAACATCACCTCTCTCTGGGTCTTGACTTGTGTTAAGAGGGCCACAGTAAGGAATTTTGGTTTGGTTTAAAGTGAGCAGGTGGAACGCACAGTAAATCCACCCCATTTTTATCAGACAAAGTGTAGCTACAAAAGCATCCTTGCCTGTCTGCCTGAGGACGGAGAGTATAAAACAGGACTTGGCATCCGCTGTGTAAAGACTACCTGTAATTATTTTCTCAGTGGGGCTGCATAAAACTTGGGTTCCATTTAATCTTACACCAAACAATTTCCATATTTCATGTCATGGATGAGCCTGAAACTGGAGATAGTTCATCAACACCGATCTGTGATATAAAAAAGAACTGTGAAGCTGGGTGTATGAGAGTGCATAAAAATGTTTTGTGTTCAGACCAGTACATTGCTCTAAAAAAAAATTTTACAGTCAGGCCCAATTGTTCATTCTCACCATGCAGAAGACACTCACATATTCATTTTTAAAAGGGCAAATCAACCATAATTCAGTTTATAAACTGTGAAGCTGGTTGCGAATGTCTGGATGAATATTCATTAGAATCTCTTAATCTGCCATCGACTGTGATTCATTAGGCATATGTAAATATCACTCACTTTAATTGCCCCTAAACTGACTTAACATAATATTGTCATTAGCAAATTATTAGTTATTTGTGTAACTAATGGTACATTATGGTGAGCACGTTAAATCTCTAAATATATGATTGCAATTATGATGATGTTTTATGCTGGGGCCTTTCTAAACTATTTGATAAAATATAATGGAGTCAAATCAAATCGGGTATGTTAATAGGACACTTACGGAACTTTTTTTTCTACACTTTGGTGCTGATATCATATCCCTGCTCCTTGCTCTCCCTGACATTCAACTTGCTATGGGTTCTTTCTAGTCTCTTCTGTCCCTAGAAATCTCAGGAACTCCATCTTTGTTCCTTGGTACTTTACCAAAGGGACTCAATGCAAATTTGCTCTTAGTAAAAGTGACTTTCTTAAAAAAAAAAAAAAAGTATTTGTGGTGCCAGTGGTTCATACCTGTAATCCTAGTAACTCAGGAGGCTGAGATCTGGAGTTCATGGTTCAAAGCTAGTCTGTGCAGGAAAGTCTGTGAGACTCTTATCTCCAGTTAACCAGCAAAAAGCTAGAAGTGGAACTGTGCCTCAAGTGGCAGAGTACCACACTTGGTGAGATGAAAGCTAAAGGACACTGCCCAAGTCCTGAGTTCAAGCCCCAGAACATTACATCATCATCATCACCTTAACAGTATGAAATGAGCAAAGAAAATACAGAAGATACTTCCTCCCAATATTTATGTAAGATTCTTAGACTGGCACTGAATTTAACAGAAGAGTTTTACATTTGTGTTGTATTTGGAGGATTAGCATTTGACCTGTATACCTTCATGAAATAGTAAAGTGTGTTAGCTATTTTCTCTCAAATGTGCCATCATGTATGAAGAATCCAATAGTGCTTTGGAATCCTTTTGCATTCTTAGATTCTTCCTGTTCTTTCCAGTACTGGAGTTTCAACTTGAGACTTTGTATTTGGTTGGTGCTCTACCACATAAGTCATGCCTCCAACATGGTTTTTGGCTAGATATTTTGGAAATGAAGTCTTGCAGACTTTTCTGCCCAGACTGGCTTTGAACATTCGTATCTCAGCCTCCTGAGTAGCGAGGATTACCAGTGTGAGCCAATGCCCAACAGTACTCCTCTTTCTTTTTTTCTTTTTCTTTTTTTTTTTTAGCACTCCTGTTTCTGAAAATTGTGTTTACTGCTCATCTGTCTCCCCAAAGGACATATTGCGCAATCAATTCACATAGAAAAGTACTTTTCTCTAAACTATATCTTCACAAAAAATATCAAGAGATTGGCTTTACAAACAGAATCCCTTTCTTTTATCACTTAAAATGATTACAAGTACACTAAGCAAGCTCTCTGAAATAAAGTTGACACAGCACATTGTCAGGAAAGGCTACAATTAGCATTCCTTTAGTTTCTGTTAATTGCTTAACTGATGACAGGAATATGTTAATACAAAATGAACCAACAGAAGAGAGGAGCCTTTTATCATGTTGCCTTCCTAAATATTAATATGTTAACAGGCCATCGATGTTCATAAACAGGGATCCAGGAAAATGCATGTCCCTGTCTTTGATAATGCTATAGATTAATTGCCATTTTATCTTAATTTAATAAGAGATCCTTTTGGTTAGAAAAAGCTTACACATGAAAAGAAATTATTGAGATAATGACAGCATAATGAATATAGATTGTGGTACAAATCTCCTGAAGAGATATCACCATTCCAATAACATAGTCAAGCATCGTATTTACAACAAAGCAAATGGTCTCAGTCTGCCATACTTCAGGATCCCTGCTACTGCATAAAGGAAGACAGTTTGGGATACTTTGATCCATGGTAAGTGATTGCCTGTCTCATCTTAAGAAGTCTCTTTTAACCAATACCTTCCCTTTCACTTCACAAAGTGGCCAGTCAAGCCACATTTATATTCTTGTTCACATTTCCAATGAAACACCAAGACCTGCCTCTTCTAGAGACTATAAGTTCCCTAACGTTGAGGGTTCTGTGTGTAACAGAGAAAGGCCAACAAACGTATCACACTTTGCTTGCTGTAAAAACAAAAAACAAACATTTGAAATACAACCATGCCTATTTATTTGCTGAGGTCTGTTGCTACTTTTGCTGTATAATGAAACCATTGAGTAGTTTTATCAGAAAAGACAGGTCTATGGCAACCTAAAGTGTTTGTTATTTTGGCCCATTATATAGGAAAAGTTGCTCACTTGTGGTGTACTACAGAGGCTTTTTTTTCCACAAATGAGTGAACAACTGAATGAGGTTCTCCAAACAATCTTGTAGCTTGTGACCAAATACCTATCTTTCATTCCTGGAGAGTCTGTGATATATCACCGAATTAATATTGTTTGTTCATTTCTACCTTGAGCATCACAAGGATGTCAAAAATACCGATTTCAGCCTTGATAATTTTGTTATATAACTTACCTGAAGTATTTGGCTGTGTTTATACAGCAGCATGAGCCAGTGATAGCAACTCCACTATGTTGATTATGAATGATAGTTTAGTATTGACCATGACTCAGAGACACATTTTAAATTTTGTCAGAAGCTTTGGCTAATTTTTGGACTGGAAGACATGTTTTACATAATGTGCACAAATAGGAGGAATAAGTAGTGTACCTGCCCAACTCTGATGCTAAAATCATTTATCTTAACTCACGCCTGTATAGACCCACTACCCTCATGCCTAGCCAGTGCAAAACACTTTAAATGTATTATCTCACTTAATGGTTGCAACAAGCTTATGAGCTAGAGTTGTATTTTCCCTTCATTAAAAATGAAGATTATTCAGATTTGGAGAACACAGATATAACACCTAAAGTCACACTACATATAAATGAAACCTAGGATTCTCTTCAGATTTTCCAAGTCCATGGACCTCATTCCTTCCACTTTACCATGCTTCTACCATATTGAGTCAAATTAAGCAGGACAACATGCATCACAAGCAAGACCATGTACGTCATAAATCAGGCAGCAAACAAAGAGAATCCAGGCTCTGGGATCCCACAGTCTCTTTGAGGGGGGGACACATTCTTAATGCCCTTAAGCACTTCCTATGAGGCCCCATCTTCCAAAGGTCTCATCAGCACCCAGCAGTGTCACCACAGGGATGAGGCCCTTCACACATGAGTCTTGAGGAACAATCAAGATCAAAACGAAAGCAGATATTGCCATCCAATGAAAGTCATGGCTTCTGCCAGGCACTGGCGGCTCACACCTATAAGCCTAGCTATTCAGGAGGCTGAGATTGGAGGATTGTAGTTTAAAGCCAGTCCAGATAGAAAAGCCTGTGAAACCCTTCAATTACAGCAAAAAAGCCAGAAGTGGAGCTATGGCTTAAATGGCAGACCACTAGCCTTGAAGGTTAAAAAAAAACATGGTTCTGAAAAATAGTGAATTAGCTGGAAATACTCTAATTGAATCATATTTTACTCTGTTTTTGCTACTATTATACAATGCCTTAGACTGGGTGGCTTATAAGTAACAAAATATTTTATGGCTTTAGAGACTGACAAGTACAAGATGTAAGCACCAGCAACTTTGGTGTCTGCTGAAGGCTTGTTGCTTGCAGATGGTGGTTTCTAGCTACATCTTCATCTGGTGGATAAGGCAAATAAACTACCTGGGGCCTCTTCTAAGGACATAAAGGCTACTTGTGCCTTTCAAATCAACTCCCATAGCCCATACCTCATTTTGGGGATTTGGATTTCAATATATAAATTATAGAGGGAGGCAAACCATTAGGCCATAGCCACTACTATTTAGTGCTCTGTGTGTGTGTGTGTGTGTGTGTGTGCACGCGTGCGCGCGCACGGCGCGCATATGTGCTTTTGGGAAGGAAAGGATGAAATGATGATTCTTAAATGTGGCTGAGTTCCAAAATCAAATTCCTTTAAAACTACCATTAGACAGTGATGTTCTGTAGTTGTGCAATGGATACTAGGAAATTACAGTTTTCAAGCTGTTGAAGTCTGGGATCTTTACCTAGTTGGAAGCTACTAAGTTAGTCTACTACTCTCTCATGGACCCTGGAAGACAGGCACTTCCAGGGTCAGAGACAAGGAGCTATTGCATTCCTTAACTGCAGCCTAGCAGACAGTAGGATCCATCAGGTCTGCTTACCCTCAGTATCTTCAGGGCAATATGGAGGCCCTAGGTAAATGCAGCATGGGCGATATGCTGGCATGCAGATGAAGACCGGTGAACTTGGGGCTCACTACTTTTGTAATAAGTAGGCAAGTCTATGAGGGAAAGTTTGTCTCAGAGGGAGATGTCACTTCCTCTAACAGCTGGTATACTGGAAACACAACCTAGGAAATGATCTGTATACAAGAAGGCAGGCAGGCGGGTATGAGCATGCTCAGCCAGGGTGTGGAGGGTATGGAAGACCCGTGGTAGATCACCTTCCCCAACAACAACCTCAGCTTCATTGAGATGTGGAGTCAGGTTGAAGGATTCTAAGGCTCTGCCACCCTTCCTCAGTACTGGAAATCACTCCTTTTATCTGTCCAAAAATATGAGCTGGAGAAGTGAGCATTGGGCCAGATCTCTAGGAATAACTTCCAGAATGCCACACATACCACCTTGCTGAGGAGATATGCTCCCTCTGTGTCAGCCTCTGTAACTCCTGGGTTAAAGGAGATATCACTATAGCTGCAACCTAGGAAAGGGAAAGGTGTGGCTGCTGTCAGCCACTCTGGAAGCTGCTGGAAGAACCACGAACTATCGCAGCAGAGACTCCTGCCCTTCTCAAACCTTCATGCTGCTGACAGTCAGAAGTCCTAGAACTCCTTGACTTCATTTCCAAACTTTGTGTATCTCTGGCTGATAGATTCATACTCTAAATGCCAGTTCTGAAGAAAACGATCCAAGAAACATAAATTTTGTGCTGTCCAGCTTCTGTGGCATAAGAAAACACCAGAGAGAGGAGTGGATGCAATGTTTGTGAGCAAGTTCAGGGTCTCATGTGTTCCCATGTGCACTCCTTATGGGCCTTCTCCCCCATGTTCTCCTAATCCTTAGAAAATGTTAGACCTACACTAAGGATCTGATAAATCCACTTCACTGATTACTAAACTCATATTGTGAGAAATGTAAGCTAAGCTCTCTAAGACATGTGAAAAAGTAAAGCGATTTGATTGGGCACTTAACCCTTGGTTTGATGTGAATCTGTGACAAGGAGATGTAGTCCAAAGGACCTTTGAAGAAACCATTCCTCTGGTTTTAGGTGAGTACAATATGGCTCAGACATGGTTGCTGATCTAGTCATCCTTCTATTTAATTCTCTTGTCTTTTTATTTTTATTTATTTGTTTATTTATTGTCAATCATGGGGCTTGAACTCTGGGCTTAGGCGCTGTCCCTGCACTCTTCAGCTCAAGGTGAGCGCTCTACCGCATGAGCCACAGCGCCACTTCTGGTTTTCTAGTGGTTTTATTGGAGATAAGAGTCTCACAGACTTTTCTGCCTAGGCTAGCTTTGAACTGTGATCCTCAGATCTCATCCTCCTAAGTAGCTAGGATTATAGGCATGAGCCACCAGAGCCTGGCTCTTCTCTTTCTAGAATAAGGAAGTATGACTTCTTTAATTTTCAACATAGTTTCTTTAATTTGGGTTTCTCTCAGACCTTCAATTTCCTTAAAAACTCAACATAGGAAGCAAAATTTGTGTATCTTGTTTTAACGATTATCTTCCTAGTCTAAATATAATAAAAATTATTTTCCAGTGAACACAAGATAGCACAACAGGCATCCCAAAGGATAGACTTTATTCTTTTACTTTTTGGAAGATTCTTCATTTTAAAAAAATGCTGCGCTGAAGGGACACAGTGCCCTGCCCCTCATCACTGGAGTAGAGGAAAGAATGAACAACCAGTAAATGGACCAAGAACTTAAATCCATCCATCAGTCTAAGTGCAGAGGCCATATGCAAAGATGGCAGAATGGTCAAGATCTTTTCAGAGACACTGAGTTGTGTTCAGAGATGTGTGGCCATGAAAAGCTGTTAGCCTCCTGACAAAGCTGAGTATGTCCACAAAGACTTTTCTGCTGTTTCCATAGAGATGCCCAAGTTCCTGCTCCTTTTATTGTGGGAGGGGTTGGTCGTGGGGATATAACGCTGGTAGAGAGCTTGTCTAGCAAGTACAAGGCCCTAGGGTTTATATTAAGCATTGAAGAAAACAAAAAAGGAAAGAAAAATCATTTGTTCTTTCACAATATTTGAGTTAGTTTCTGTTGCACTCAATCAATAAACCTTACTCATAGAGAAGCTTAGTTACCAGCAAAGAATTTTGAAACCAAATCCTTCTCCTAGCACCACCCTAGAAGACCCCCATGAGTTCTAGATCCTTCCTAGTACCTCTCAAGATCAGTCCTTCTTGAGGATAACTCATGGTCAATTTGTGATTTGGACTTTTTCCTAGGGGTCAAAAACCTTTGGGTTTGTTCTAACCAAATGGAGGCACCCGGACAATGGAAACATGTGTGTGTTTAGCCTAACCTTTGCACAACAAACTCCTTTAGGCTTCCTGTATATGGATTGCATCCTATACATATACATAAAACCAGGAGATAGCAAAACCCCTGTGTCCCTAAGATTTGTTTCCTATCAGTACTATGAACTCCTCATGTACTCCCTAGAAAACTGAAATTCCTAAACACTTGTTTTTTATTCCTAAGCCTCCTGCTCCATTCTGCCATTTCTCTTAATGATGCATGCTCTCTCTCTCTCTCTCTCTCTTTCTCTATCTCTCTCTCTCTTCTCCCTTTGCTTTGCCATTTTGTATGTAAGTTAGTTCAATTCGTTGTTGAAGATGCTAAGAATCTGGGATCTTCACCTCTGGGACGATTCTGCCAGGGTAAAAAACAAATAACTAAAGCTTAAAGATTGGAAATAATAGCAAAATGTATAGTGGGAATCATTTCAAAGCCCAAGCTACTTTTAAGTGGCTGTTTTTGCTGCTTCACACTGCTGGTATTCAATATGGGCTGTGATAATCATTGATCATTCCTTCTTCAAAAAAAAAAAAGCTACTTTCGTGGGAGCTGAGGTCACACCAGACACTAAAAGTGTTCAGGGCAGTTGGCATCAGTGACCCTTTCTACCTCCTCCTGGTGATGTTTGCTCAACCCTGAGGATTTAACATCTTGACCTTCCTCGTAGTTGTGAACAGGAGGGTTATCAGTCCATGTCTAGAGTGGCAGACAGGACACTATGCAGCTCATTTGTTCTCTAGATCACTTCTGCAGGGACATCCCCCTCCCCCCCTCCCCGCCCCAGCTTGTTAGTCTGACCAACCTATACATGTTCAGCTCTGGAGGAATTTCTGACAAACTTCTCTGAGAAGTCCCTTGTGCAAGCCCCCATGGTATGACTCAGCCCTCCGCAGGTCCTGACTTCTTCACCTCAGAGAAGGTAGGCCACGTGACACCTGACATATGGTAGGTGACAGAGTAGTGGGTGAACAGCTGAGCTGAAGAACTGATATATTGCATGTGTTCTGGAATGTGAGTCTCACAAGTGATGCTTTAATTTTGGCAGGAGAGATTTGGGAAGATTATTTCTTATTCCAAGATACAGTGTGTGTGTTTGTGGAATTTCCAGCAAGTTGTCATGCTGATTGCTGGGATACTAGGAAGACAGATATTCTAATTCCTCAAATCACACACTTGTAACTGCTGGAAGCAGGAATGACTTGTCACAAGGGGTGACACTTAGCTCAATTCTTGCTGAAATCCTGGGCAGGTATCACAACTACAGAATATGATTAAAGTCAGGGGTAGTGGTGCATGCCTGTAATCCCAACTATTCAGGAGGCAAAAATAGAAGGATCATGTCACAGGGAAAAGTGATTCTATCAGAAAATCAAATTAAAAGCAAAACAATGGGGTTGGGGATGGAGGCATGACTCAAGAAGTAAAGTTCTTGCCTAGGAAGCACTAGAACCTAAGTTCCAATCCCAGTACCACCAAAAGGAGAAGCAAAGGAGGAGAAAGGAGGATGAAGTGAAAGAGGAGGAAGAGGAGGAGGAGGAGGAGGAAGAGGAGGACGGGGAGGAAGAGGAATAGGAGGAGAACAAAAAAGATCAAGAAAAACAACAACAAGAAGAGATTTAAAAAAATGGTTGACAACAAATCCTTCCATTACGAAAAAATGAAAAGAACAAGAAAAGCTCAAAGGAGCGTAGTTTTTAAACAACAGGTGACCATTAGATTTCTTGGTCTCTCTAGAGTCACTAAGCAGGATGTCAATGGACTTGCCTCCTCATGGGCCTTCCAACTGGCTGTGATCACTCACCCATCCCATGACCACTTCCCCAGTGGTGTGAGAAGCCAAGTACCACTGCCTGCTTCGAGAGTCTAGTCATGGTGGAAGATTCTTTCCAAAGTCTCCACTAGGATTCTTTTCTTCTGGGACAGATTCCCCTTAGTCACATCTTAATTCTGTGGTACATTTGATCCAACTCCGTCTGTTTGGACACTACCTGAGTGTACTTAAGGTATTTATGGGGTGAAGAGTGGATAGGAATCATGGTTGAGATGTTCCTGGGAGGGACAGGAGGTAGCAGATGCCACTTAGATGTCTGTGGGACGGAAGAAACATGGCAGAGGGTGGGAATTTTGCATGGTCAGGGAGACTTTCATGGTGGTGGTGCATCTTTGGAGAATGGAAGAGCTCTTCCAATATTCTTGGGTGTCAGGAAGGAAGGAAAGAAGGACAGAAGGAAGGAAGGAAGGAAGGAAGGAAGGAAGGAAGGAAGGAAGGAAGTTGTGAGAAAATCAAGTGTGTGAAACACTGTGGTACACAGGTTTTAAAATAGGAGATCTCATGGGGATACAGCTAGGAATGACAAGAAATTTCATTTCATTGTGAGAAGTTTGGAAGCAATTCCAAACGTAGAAGGGACGTGACATGATAAGTCTGAGTCTCTAGAAAACTAGCAGTGGGAGCAGATGAAAGACTGCTTAGTCATCATGATTGGAAAATTAGATGTGGTGATGCATACCTGAAATCTAAAGTACTTGGGAGGCTGAGACAGGAGGATCATGGAGGGGGGAAAAAAGGAACTAGGAGTGGGGATGGGCTAATCAGTATGAAGCACATTTACAATCATCTGAGAGATAAGGAAATAGTGAGAGTTTCCTCTAGGCAGCAGCAGTATAACAGATAGAAACTAACTGAAGAGGGCTGGGAAGGTGGCTCAGTGGTAGAGTGCTTGCCTTGCATGCATGAGGCCCTGGGTTCAATTCCTCAGAACCACATAAGCAGAAAAAGCCAGAAGTGGTGCTGTAGCTCAAGTGGTAGAGTGCTAGCCTTGAGCTGAGGGACAGGGCCCAAGCCCAGAGTTCAGGCCCCACAACTGGCAAAAAAAAAAAAAAAAAAACTAACTGAAGAGGTGGTAAGAGGTCATCAGGCATAAGAATGCAGGGCAAAAAGAACCAAGAAAGACCCCGAGGTTTGTGGCCTAGGTAATTGCCTGTCAGCAATGACATTAACTTCAATAATTGGTCAAAGAGTTGTGTAGGCAGAGAGGAAGACAGTGGTTTTGGTTTGGATCTTCTTTTCATCTTCATCCTCCTCATCATTTTGCCAGTACTGGGCTTTGAACTCATGGCTTCACTTTCTAGGCTTGCTTTTTGCCTGAGTGAATAATTCACCTGACACCTGAACTTCCCCCCCCACACACACCCTGGGCTGACCTCCAACTGTGATTCTCCCAATCTCAGCCTTCAGAGTAGGTAAGAGTAAAAGGCAAGAATCACCAATACTGGGCCTTCAGTTTGGATTTTTTTGTTTGTTTGGTTGTGGGAGTTGAACTCTGGGCCTGGATGCTGTCTCTGCACTCTTCAGCTCAAGGATAGAGCTCTACCACTTGAGCCACAATGCCACCTCCAGTTTTCTGGTGGCTAATTGGAGATAAGAGGTGCTCTAGTTTTTCTGCCTGGGCCGGCTTTGAACTGTGATCCTCAGATCTCAGCCTCCTGAGTAGCTAGGATTACAGGCATGAGCCACCAGTGCCTGGCTCAGTTTGGATATTTTTAATATGAAATGCCCTTGGAATATCTAGGTGGAGCAGTCGAGCAAGCTCTTTTACATATGGACTAGAGAAAAGATCTGGAGTAGAGATGCAGGTTTGACATGTTATAGTCAGTAGAGATGAGCTGTGTAAGCATGAACAAGTTAAATAACCTCTCTGAGCATCCAATTCTTCACATACAGAAAAAGGATAAAAAGAATACTTTGTAGAGTAGTTACAAGTATGAAATGACTTCCTCCTTATGTTTGCTTCTTAGAACCATGCCTGGCACTACATAAAGCTTCTAGATATTGTTTATTACTATTACTATTATGGCTTTTGGCAAGAGGTCCCCATTGTAGCCTTTTTTTTTCTGCAGTACTAGAGATTGAACCCAAGACCTGGCAGATGGCTCTATCCTTTGAGCAGTGTCCATTCAAGATAATCCTGGATGAATCCACTTTTTCCTTGTGACCTCTGGATGAACATAGTTCTCTGTCTCATAGCTCATGGGAAGTTTCATGCCGATCTTTATGCAGTCTTTTTCAGAATCACATATGTGGCCTGAAATGAGCTGGAGTTTGCCTAGGAAAAGCGGAGATGTAGTCTTCCTCCTGTTACTCTTGCTCCTCTCAAAGCCCAGCCCAGAGCTTACTGAGAAATACATAGACTGTGAACAACTGTCTCTGTTACTTTTACAGAACAGCTTACTGGTTTGGCTATAGAATTAATACATGCATCTCATATAAGTCCAGGGGGGAAAAACCCAAAAGAGCATCAAAAAAAAAATTTTTTTTTAAAAAATCCCATCTAATGCTGACACGAGCACAATGTGCCTGTTTCTTATTTGTCTTTGAAGATGGGGAGCAGAGAGGCCCCTGCACACTCCAACCGCCGCCTTTGCCCCCTGCTTCTGCTGAGCCACACAGGTGAATTCAGACATTCGGCTACCGATGTGGTTTTCAGCAAGTGTGGGCTGGAGCCAGCATGCGCTCTGGTGTCCTGGCTGAGCTCCAGCTGCCGCTGATGGTCTCCATGACTTTAGTAGCATCAATTGCATTAGTAATCCATTAGTTCTTATTCAGACCCTGGGTAGAGCGGAGCAGACTTGGTCAATTAAGAGGGGCTGCTTTTAAGTGAGGGGAACCCCACTGAGTGTCTCTGCCATTCCTCCCCAGCCTGGAGTACAACTTCCCTAGGATTAAAGGCTGGGCCCAGGGTAAGGGGTAATCACACCTCCGTGCTCCCACCCACAGGCATCCCTTTCCAAATGGGGACCTGCTTTACTCAGGTGAAACCCCACAGCCCTGGCAAGTCTCCAACACCAGGGCCCATCTCTATCCAGCACTCAGAAAAGAGCTGTTCACTGTGGGCTTAGTCCCTGCTGGTTCCGAAACACCTCCACCCATCTTGGATGGAGGAAGCTGGGTACAGACACACAGCTTCCCCCTGCAAACTATGCAATGTCATCAGCTGGATGTTCTGATGAAAGACAAAAATCAAGGAAGCAAAAATGCCAAGTTTTCAAAGGATTTATGGCCCAGAGGTCAAGCTGGCCAGAGAGATTACTCAATGTTTCTAATCATGTAGGAAGAAATCAAAAGAACCAAGAAGAAACTCAAAACCAGAAGAAATCAAAACATACCCAGTCCAACAGTAGCCAAAGTCATAATTGCTGCTGATTTGAATCCAGCAACTTACTTTGCATAATACCAAGAAATGACCTTTCTACAGGGGGCAATGTGGTTGGGACCTGGTCACAAATACCTGGTGCCATTTAATGATGGAATGACATATCTCTGATATGTAAATTTTTACAACACAGCAATTAAGCAGTTTAGAATTTTATGACAGTGTTTGGACTTTGCTACAACAACAACAACAAAAAGGGGGACCAATAAAGGGCTGTGATGGATGGGGCTAATCCCCACTGGAAATATACCATGTAATGCTGTGCAGACAATACATCGGGAGTAGCATTGTTGATGATTGGTTGTTAATCTCCCTTCCCAGCCCCCCCACCTGTACCCCTCCAGGCTAAGTCTTTGCTCCTGACCCTCCCCACAGGCCAGGGCTGAAGACTTGAGGGGCAGCCACCTTGTTGGGACACGAGTCTGGGGTACAGATGGGAAAGTTGGGGGCTGAGCAATATGCTGTGTGCATGGAATGCAAAGCAAAAGAGCCTTGTAGGGAGAGAGCCTGTCAGCAGGGGACAGAACTGGGGGCCATATGCTGCTCTTCTTCTCCCTTCTGTCGCCAAGCCTGCCGCTTCATCCTTCTGTCAGGGGACACTTTAATGATGAACATGTTTTAAACAGTTTTGTTTACCTAGCAGCAGCTTTTCTAAGAGGGGGTCTTAATTAGTCACCTTAAACCATTTTGGGTTTGATTTTTTTTTTAAGCATTCATTCATTTGTTCATTCATCTGGAAGAATCTCCCTCTTACTTATTCTCAGCACATCCCCCCTCCCCCACCCTGCCGTGGAAGGCTGTTGCTACAGTTTCTATGCCAAAGTGTTCTCTGCATTACAAAACTAGTTTTAATAGCTCTCCCCGCCATTTTTCTTTCTTTCATACATTCTTTAATACCACGATTAGCTTTGAAGGGGAGATTTTTTTTTCCTCCACTTGTCTGAGGCAGTGGTGTTCCTTTGTGAAGCTCTTTAATAGGATCTGCATTTTAAAATGAAATCCCACTTGGTAAAGTTTTTTTTTCCCCCTCCATAATTTTCTATGATTGGTTGCAGTCATTTCCACGTTAAAAGAGCAGGCTCTGAGCTGATTTAGTAATTCATTCTATCACAACATTCTACTTGGAATTTCATCTGTTATGTTCCTGGTTTTCTTTTCAAATTTGACTCACAAGCACAGTGAAAACAAAGTAGCTTGCTGCTATTATTTTCTGAGTCACGGTTGCTTTTGGTTTTCTTTAGCATAAACCATTTTAAATATGAATCCATGGATTTCTCCTCGTAAAAAAAACAAAAACAAAAAACCTACTGAAATATTTCGTTGATGTGAATTCCAACCAGTTCCAAAACAGCATCATTCCAAAATGTTGAGAGTGAAATGCTTTTCTTCCTCCCTTATTTTCCCCCTTTGTAATAAAATTTGCAGAATGTTTTAACAACTCCAAGACAATTGGACCAAATGTGCTTAATCATTAACTCTCATTAGACAATAGCGCCCATAAAAATCGAATGACACAGGCTAATTCCTGTAGGACTACCTCTGCTTTTACATCATTGAACAAGATTCTGCCTTCTTGGTTTTTTGGGGTTTTTTTTTGGGTCTGGTCGTGGGGCCTGAACTCTGGGCCTGGGTGCTGTCCCTCAGCTCTTCAGCTCAAGGCTAGCACTCTACCACTTGAGCCACAGCGCCACTTCCGGCTTTTTTTTTTTGCTTACGTGGTGCTGAGGAATCGAACCCAGGGCCTCATGCATGCAAGGCAAGCACTCTACCACTGAGCCACCTTGTAAAAGAACAGAATCTCTTTCAAGCCTCTGGTTGTTTCCAGTAGAATGTAGAGTCACCTTCAGCCTGACAGGATTCACTAAGCCCAACTTTCTTGTTGATTCATACAGTGGCTAGAAGTAGGAAAGAGTTGGTCTCAGAAGATACTTCTTAAACTAAACATTACACTTTTTTTTGTTGGTAATTCAGTTGGTGTTTTATTTTAATTAGGCATTTTTACCCTTCCATATGCATTGCAGTATTTCAGAAATAGGTTTCTGATAGGTACTCTAAAGATAAAATTTCCAATCAATTCCAGTTTTCAACTTTTAAGGAATAGATTTTTACATTAGGATAGTTTTGAAGTTCACAGAAAAAAATGGAATGTAAAGTACAAGGTTCCTAGTTATCCCCTTCATAGTCCTGTTCAGTTTCCCCTCTTGTTAATTTCTGTCCTCATCACGGGACATTTGTACCCAATGCTGATAACATTATCCCCATGTATAGTTTCCACCAGAATTCACTTTTTGTGTGGTTCTCTCTATGGGTTTGGACAAGTGTGTGTGGACATGGTCACCATGACAGTATCAGAGAGAGCAGCTTCATGATCCTATTCTTCCCTTCATCCCTAGTTTCCTTCCTTCTTTCTTTCCTTCCTTCTTCTTTTCCCTTTCTCCCTCTCTCCTTCCTTTCCAATCTTTCTTTCTCTTTCTCCTTTCCATCTCCCTTCTTCCATTCCTTTTCTCCCTTTCTTCCCTTTCTTATTTTCTTCTTTCCTTCCCTTCTCTTCTTCTCTCCTTTTCTTCTTTCCTCCCTCCTTTCATCTTTCCCTCTTTTCTTTCCATCTTTTTATTTTTCTTTCTTCTTCTGTGGTGCTGGGAATCAAACGCAGGTCATTCTGCATGCCAAGCAAGCACTTTACCACATAGCTGCATTGCGGATTTGCCTGGCTTGTGGTTGTACTTCAGGCTTCTTCTTCCTTCCAGGCAGCTGGGGTTGAAGCTGGTCCTCCTCTTCTCTATCTGTCATCTTTCTGTTTCTCTGTGTTTTTTACTGTTCTGAGAAATGATTCATTATGCAGAAGAGAGAGACGTGGTGTAATAGAGCACTTCCATGCCTCATGACCAGTGCAAAATCCTTAACAGCGCCGGCTGTTATAATAAGCCAGACCAAGCTGAATATCTGTTTCTTCCATGAAGTAGTTAAGTACTTTCTTCATGGTCACCTCATGGATAGATGACACCACTTCGTCTCAGTTGTCATTGCAGTTGTCCTTTAGCCTAAGATAGTATCTGTCCCTTCATTGCTGTGGTTCCAGGTATGATGCGGGAACATCACCAGGCTGAAGCAGTGGCATACCTATCTTCAGAGTTCCTCAAGTGCTTTCAGGGAGGTCTGGAACAAAGAGTAGGCAAAAAAGAGAGAAGACCTTAGTGTGTGGCAAGAGGGAGGATTAGAATTGATCTTTTTTACTCCATCAATGAGAAGAGCAACAATAATAAAGAAGAAGCTATTCCAAAAAGACATTGAGAAGAAGAGCACCAGAAATGAGAGAACAGTAAAAAGCCTGGGGAAACAGAAAGATGACAGAGAAAAGTAAGAAATAGTCATCACCTTCAACCCTGCCCCCTCCAAGCCTCCCCAACCACCCCCCCGTGGGTGGGAAAGAGCCCAAACCACAACCACAAGCCAGGAAATATGTGGCAGCAGTCTGGTAGATCCAACCCTAGTCTAAGCCCACACTTCTTATAAATCGCAAATCCCGCGGGAGAAGTCTGGATATGTCAGTGACTCTAACTTCTCTAAGAAACTCATCTTGTTACTTCCCATATATCAGAAAGCGAAAGCCAATCGCTGTCTTCAGAAAGAGCCTACCCTTTGCAGATGGCATGATCCTATACTTAAAAGACTCTAAAGAATCCATTAAAAAAAAACCCTTAGATCTGATATACACTCTCAGAAAAGTATCAATGCACAAATTAACATGCAAAACCTAGTAGCTGTTATGAACATTAACAATGAACTCCCTAAAAAAGAAGTCAGTAAAGGAATCTGATTCACAATCAACTCAAACAAAAGAAAACCTAAGCATAAACTTCATCAAAGATAATAAAGACCTCTACACTCAGAAGTATAGAGCACTGAAGGTGGAAATTATAGAAGACACTAGAGAATGGAAAAGTCTTCCAAGTTCATGAACTGGCACAGTAGTGTTAAAAATGGCCATACTACTGATATGATAAAATTCACTGTAATTGTGTCAAAATTACAATGACATTCATCACAAAAATAGGAAAAAAATCTAAAATTTGTAAGTAGAACACAAAAGACCTCATATAGCCAAAACAATGCCAAGCAAAAAGAACAGTGCTGGTGGTATCACAAGACCCAGATATTCACATTATACTACATATCTATAGTAACAAAACCAGCATGGTATGAGCATAGAAACAGACACATAGATCAAATGAATAGATGAGAAGATATAAAAGCAAGCTTCATACTAAAAGCATACACTGGATAAAAGTCTCTTTAACAATTTGTGCTGGGAAAACTGGGTTATCACAGGTAGAAAATGAAATCAAAATCTCTATCTCTCAGCTTGTATAGACATCAACTCTCAGTGTATGGAAAAATACTACATACAGTAAGACATGAAACTTTGAAACTACAGCAGGAAAACATAGAGGAAGCCCTTCAAGATCTAGACTTAGATACAGACTTTTAAATTGGAACTCTAATAGCTTGGAAATAAGAACAGGAAATAGACAATGGGATTGCATCAAGTTAAAAATATTCTGCACACCAAAAGAAACTGAGTGAAGGGAGAGCCTACAGAAGTGAAGGAAGCATTTTCCAGATACTTATCCGAGAGGTAGCTACTACCTAGACTCTCTAAAGAAGTAAAAAAATTAAACATTACAACAACAAATAATCCATTCCACAAATGGGCAAATATAGCAAAGAGACACTTTTCAAATGTCTAAGAAATCGCTGAAAATAAAAATGTTTAACATCTTTAGCCATCTGGGAAATATACTTCAAAACTACCTGGAGATTTTACCTCATCTTAGTCACAATGACTGTCTCAAGAACACAACAACAAATAGTGATTTGGAGACATGGAAAAAAAGTTTTGTACAGTCCTTGTGGAAGTGTAAATTAATATAAACATTACAGAAATCAGTATCAAGATTCCCCAAAAAATAAAAATAAAATTTCCATGTGATCTAGCCGCAGCATACTGGTACACATGATTACCATGGCACGAATCACAATAGCCAAATTATGAAATCTGTCCTTCAGTGAATTATTCAGATCTTAAGAAGGATGAAATCATGTCATTGCTGGAAAAAAGGAAGGAAAAGGAGATATCATAAGTGAAATGAGCCAGTCCCATAAGAAGGAAAGTGTTGCTTGTTTCACTTGTGGACACTAGGGGATAAAACAAAATGATTAAAATAAAATAACTAATAAATAAAATAGCCAGGTCCCTGAGTTTAAACCCCAGTTTTGCAAAATAAAATGAAATAAATACATAAAATGTTTTGCTTTAGTTAAGATCATGAAGTATCTTTGCAACTATTGAGCTGATGAAACTATTACTGCGAGCCATATTAATAATAGAAGTATCTGTTTTTAAATTATACTATTTGGGCATCTTTGTATAAAGCTTAATCAGATAATATTGTTATATTAGCTAAAAATAAAGAGAAAATAACTAGAATTTTTGTGATGTTTTAGTTATTCCCTTTAGAAACTTTTCCAAGCTTTCTAGGTGAACTGATTGACAATTATTCTCCCTCTCTCTCTCTCTCTCTCTCTCTCACACACACACACACACACACAGTTTTCAGAAGAGTATAAGTATAATGTACTATAGCTCAATGGCATTAAAGAATCAAGATAACTTCTAGTGATACCTAAGTTAGGAAAAAGGTACCCAAGAAGCAACACAAGTATTGAGAAAACTTTAATTAAGAAGAACTAGAGGGATGGCTATGGTTAAACACCTGCCTCACAATACAGAGGCAGAGGCAGGAGGATCTAGATCCAAGGCTATCTGACCAAAATGAATGTAAGGCCCTATCTGGAAAAGAAAAGGAACAAAAGGCATGAATCAAGTGGTAAAGTAATTGTCTAGCAGTATCCAGACTCTCAGTGGAAAAGTAGGAGAAGGAGAAGGAAGAGGAGGAAGAAGAAGAAAACAAGGAGGAGGAAGAGAGGGGGGGGAGGAGGAGGAGGAGGAGGAGGAGGAGGAGGAGGAGGAGGAGGAGGAGGAGGAGGGAGAAGGAAAGCAGAATCATATTACATATCTTAAGGCTTTATGCATTGCAAATAATATCTCTTATGGATTTTTTTTCACTGAAGTGGTGTTAGAACCATTTCCTTAATACCTTTTAGGGTTGAATCTGTGCACATCCCACTTTAACTGCATTTATGACACTGGTGTTAAGTGCTTCCCCTTAGCCACCAAAAGTCTGCTCTTATTCCTTAGTTTTATTCTTCAGTCTATGTTTTCTATTTCTCATTCTAAGACATGGTTGTATATGAACAGATGTTCTTCAGTTTTACTTAGAGAACACTGACACACATAGGAGACCAAACTGACATGGCTCAGCATTGAGACATGTAACTAGAGAAGTAGAGAAATTTTGTGTACAGAAAATTCTTGGTAATTTCAAGCATAGCAAGCTCAGTTCTTTATTTAAAGAAATTGTTATGGGAGAAAAATTGTTTCAAGGTTAATGTGGTATTTGATTTTGACTTTGATGGTACAATGAAACAAGACAGAAGATATAACTTGTTTCCAAAGACATGAAAAAATACTGTTGAGTACACGTGATTATTTACTTTCCTTTTTCTTTATTTTTTTCCCTTTTATCAGGAGAAGGAATAAATCAATATTTGAGAATGTTTTTTCAAAACTAGCCTTAAGAAGGAGATGAACATTTTTAACATACCACTTTCAAAAATATATAATCAAATTTAATTAAAAACAAGAAGATTGAGAATAATAATTTGCTTCATTGTCTATCACTATCCTCATCATTTATAGCATAAAAACAAAAGTCCATGGATCTCAAGTGTCTTCAATAACTGACTACTTATGAGTTATAACTACTACCCTTGATTCTTCAAGATACATTTTTCCAATATTTGTGTTTAGCTCCCAAAAGTCATCTAATTTTGCTATTTCCTTAAAGTACTGAATTCTTTGTCTTTGTCTTGACTTAGTTGTTCATTTGTTCATTGTGTAACTTCAATAAGAAAATGCCTTCCTAGGTCATCAAACATATGGTAGACGTTGTCCTAAAACTTAGAAAACTTTCCCCATATAACAGCAAGAGGCTTTGTACCTATTGAACTTCTCCCTGGAATGGGTGGTCCACAACATAAATGCAGTTCTATAATCCCATTCATTTTCCTTCCTGTCCTCCTCCTCCTCTTCCTCCTCCTTCTTCTCCCCTCTCCTTCTCTTTCTCCTTCTCCTTTTTTCTTTTCCTTCTCCTCCTTCTCTTACTTCCTCCTTCTCCTCCTCCTCCTCCTTTTCCTCCTTCTCTTCTTCTTCCTCCTTCTCCTCCTCTTTTTCTTTCCCCTCCTGTGTGTATATGTGTGTGTGTGTGAGAGAGAGAGAGAGGAGGGGAAGAAAGAGAAAGAAAGAAAGAGAGAGAGAGAGAGAAGAGAGAAAGAGAATACTGGGATTGGAATTCAATTCAGGGCCTGGGTGCTGTTCCTCAGATCTTTTCACTCAAGCCACAGCTCCACTTGCAGCTTTTTTAGTGGTTAATTGGAGATCTAAGAGTGTCACTCATGGATTTTACTACCCCTGCTAGCTTCAAACCATGATCCTCAGACCTAAGCCTCCTGAGTAGCTTAGAATATAGGTGTGGGCACCAATATCTTCCCAGCCTTCTGCAATCCTTAGTTAATCCTTCCACTCACTCCTAGCATATTCATTTGGCTAATCCACTTCATAAGGTTGGCAGACTAAATAACTATGTTAAAATCCTCAAATGTAATATGTGAGAAGATCATGAAGACATGGCCTCATTAATCTACCCTAGTCTCTGCACAATGAGTACCAAATGCTAGTTTCCTTCACTAGAGGATTCTGTAGTCTTTTGCTCTATGAGAAACTTGTGGAAAGTTTTCATTACCTTTTTCTTGTTTTTTTTCTCTTTTTCTTTGACTTTTTCTTTCTCCTTCTGTTGTTATATTTTTTCAGCGCTGGGAATTGAATGCAGGACCTCCTATTCCCACTTAAGCTATGTATCCCCATCCTTCTGCTTTTAGTTATTTTTTCACATAGGGTCTCACTTTTGTGGGGGGATCCTGGGATAACCTTGAATCCTGTTCGCCTATTTCCACCTCCTGAGTAAATGGATTACAGGCATACCCTAACATGCCTGGTCCTTTTCCCCTATTAACAAGCTAATTTTCAATATCAAATTCATTGACCATTTCATCATTATCAAAGGGTGACCCAAGACATCTTTAACTGTAAGTTGAAGTGACTCAGTGTTCTAGAATCCCATTTGTATGGCTTGACAAATAGGTTAAGAGATACCAAGGATCATCTTGTAAATATTCCCATCTATGTCATTTTATTACAATGGGGAGAGCCATTCTTGAGGAGCAGCTTACCTTCAGAAAAAAATACCTGGGGTGAGATGGAACCAGCTGTAGCAGAACCCACAATGATTACAAGTCCATTCAGGGGTCTTTTCTGCATGTTTAGAAGCAATTCTTTCTCTCGTTTTAGTTTCAATGCCATTTCAAATAGAAAACCTTGGTCCAAGTGGAAGATTATGACATAACTGTGAGATTATGAAATCCAAGCATCCTAAGTCTTCACACACACAGACACACACACACACAGACACAGACACACACACACACACACACACACACACACACACACACACAGCATGATGAGGATATTCAGGTAGCTACAGAAGCACTTCTGTTGTCCACCCCATTGGAGATGGTAGATTTAGCTAAGGTCATGGGGTCACTTAGTGTGCTGTTGTAGCATCCCTCAATTTATACTCTCAGAAATCTGGGTGGCCTGCCAAAATACACCTAACTAAGTAGAGGTGATTTTAGGGGTACTGTCACAGGTAACTGATGAGCTGCATTCTCTGTAAAAGAACAGTTAAGACCTTCGGAGGGAGAAATGGAGGGAAGTCTTGCTTCTAAATATGATTGAATCATTTGTTAATGAACATGTGAAGTATTTGTCATGGAGCTAAAGTAGGTTCTTTGGAAAATATTTTCTGATTTCAATGAGAGAGAGACACATACTTAGACAGAGCCACAGAGACAGAGACAGACAGACAGACAGACAGAGACAGACCGAGACAGATAGACAGAGAGAAAATGCTATTCAATGAGACAACTCTTGAATATGAGTAGTGGCGAATTCTTTTCATTAGTTGTAAGTTTAAGATCCAAGCTACAAGCATGGTTAGGAGATTTTTAATATGTCATTATATGAATGGCCCAGTGTGTTCATAAGACATGTCCTTATAAAAAGAGAAAGTAAAGACGTTGGAATCTAAACCATTTCCATTGTTTTTCATTTCCTCAGTCTGCTGGAGCCTTCATTTAAAAGTTTACATCTTTTTAGTGGAAAAATTAATTTCTCTTCCACAAGTTCCACTCACATTTTGTTGCTAATAAAACTAAGGATGTAAATACTATTAAGTACAAAACAGCCTGCTGCATAATTGTTTCAAAGCAATTACAGATTATATCGAGCCATTCGTGGAGCAGAAACAGTTCTTTCCAAGACACCAGTTCCCTGTACCTTGAAATTTTATTAGTCTAAGAATTTCATGCACCATATGTTAGAATATGAGACTAGCTGCAATTGAACAAACAACTTTCTGATATATAAGTGAATGATAACCTGATTTTAAATGTGTTTATCTAATGAGATAGTAACTGTAATTTATAACACATATAAAAACCCCCACTGTTTTACTCCTGGTGCACCTTTTGGCTAAAAAGGGTGATGTAGGGAGATATGCTAATGACGATCCTCTTGGTTTTTACCACGTCAGTAATAAAATTTGCATTTGATATTGTGCACAGTAAACTGGGTTATTAGCCTTGAAAATGAGTCTCATAAAATTTAAATATAGGCTTAAATCATATTAACTGTCCTGTAGGTTTTCTGAGAGGCTTTAAAGCATTGTGTTGCCTCCACAGTGTAAGGAATGCAGATGTTATGTGCCTTTAAGGGGGGCCCCAAAAGGATACAAACGAGAGCTTGAGAGATGCACTAGAAACACATCCACCATTGTGCTCCCTGCTTCGAGGGCTTGGCCCAGGCCAAGTATCTGTAGATCAAGGAGGCTATGGATGGTGGGTGTTTTCAACAACTTCTAAGGAATGTCTGGCTGAACATTTGACCAGGCTAACCAATCAATCCCTGTTCAGCCATCAATAACAGAACTTTGAGCCCTGCCACCTCTTTGTGGCTTGATGATGCAGGCAAGTTGACAGCTTTAGAATGTAAATTATCCTGCTCATGGAAGAGATGGAAGGTGGGTATGTGTTAGTACTGTGGCTTGAACTTGGGACCTAACACACTAACTTTACTTTTCTTCCCATTCCTGGTGCTCTACTACTTGAACCATGCCTCTAAGTCTGGCGTTTTGCTGCTTACTTGGAGATAAGAGTCTCACAGATTTGTCTGTACAGGCTTGACTTTGTACCACAATCCTCAGATCTTAGCCTCCTAAGTAGTTAAGATTGTGGCCATATGCCACTGGCAGGAGCACATACTACATTTTCTTTGTTCATCCACTGATAGGCACCTAAGAGAGTTGCTTAACTTCACAGTTATAAATAGTGCCAGGGTAATCATGTCTGCAAGAATCTCTTTAGTGAGCTGACTTTGCTTCTTTGGATAGTTACCAAGAAGTGGTATGGTTGGATCATATTGGAGTTCTATTTTTCAGGTTTTTTGGAACCACCATACTGATTTCTATACTGGCTACACTAATTTACATTCCTATCAGTGCTGGATACGAGTTCCTTTCCCCATAAATCCTCCATGTTACTTGTTTCCTTAAGATCGTTATTCTGTACAATTATCATGTCCAAAATGAGCTTTACAATGTCGGTGCGGGGAGGGGGGGAAGGGGGGAAGGAGAAGGATTGGGATTGGGGGAGGGGGGAGGCTGGGAAGGGATGTGAAGGGTAAACTCCATTTTCCCTTCTCCAGCACTGATTACACCTGAAGGGGCATAATTTGATATGAAAGTTCTAGAAAGACACGGTATCAACAGGAGTTCAACAGGATTTGTCCACCGAGTCATGTAAATGGTCATTCCTTGCCTCTGCCATCATGTAGAATGCCCTGCGATGTGATAGTGTCATGTCTTCTGTTATTGAATCTGAGCTCCTTGACCATGTGCTGATATCTGTTAGAGTTTAAGCACAGGCTAAATTTGAAAATGACTAGTAACTTGTTTTTACAACATCAATAAAGCCACTACTCAGTTAATCACATATTCTGTAGATGCAGAAAAAAAAGTGAAAAGGATTTAGAGTAACTATGCTCAGTGAAGGGGATATTAAAATTTGCAAGTCACCTCTGGCAATGCAGTTAAAAGCCTCCTAGCTACTCTTTCTGCAATTCCAGATACTACCAGGAGGGGTCAGTGTGGACTACTCACATTGTCTAATTTGGGCATGAATAACTGAGAGGTAAAATTTTTTCTAATGAAAACATTGTAGATTACATGACAGTATAAATAATTATTTACACATTACCTGTAATTAGAACACCTTATCAGAATACATAAAGAAACAAATAGAAACACAATTTAAACTCTATCCTCTATAATTAACTTATAATTCTTCAATTAATACAACCCCTTAAATGAACATTTGCTCAATTCCTTCAGTATCTTCTACTTTCCTATGAGCTACACAATGAAGAGTGTCCTCCATATAGAATAAATAGGAAGATTGGTATCTATCAATACTTCCTTACTCTCTAGTCCTTTCTTTAACTACAGAAGACATCACAATGCTAAAATCTCTTGCTAGTTTGTGGATCCTCAGCTTTTATTCTGTCCATTAGTTAGCTGTTAGGTCTTTCTTCTAAATGTCGGAACAGAAAATATTTTAAATCTCTGGCCAGGTACCAGTGACTCATGCCTGTAATCCTAGCTACTCAGGAGCTGAGATCTGAAGACTGCAGTTTGAAATCAGCTCCAGTCAGGAAAGTTGTTGAGACTCTTACCTCCAATTTATCACCCAAAATAAAGCCAGAAACTGAGCTATGGCTCAAGTGGTAGAGCATTAGACAAAAAGCTCAGGGACTGTGCCCAAGCCCCTGAGTTCAAGCACAGAATGGGTACAAGAGATAAGTTAATCAATTTAGTTAAATTAAAAAATAAATACACCCACAGATTTTTCTCCCTTTTCTGTTTAAATTTAGTCCAAATCTGGTGATGGACTCCATCACACAGTATATAGTTTCTGTAGGATTAGGATGGAATGAAGAAGAGAAAGGAGGATTTAGAAAACTTCTCAGGAGGTTATAGCAAGAGAGTTTTAAGAGACCCCCAGAATCTTTAAGCTGCACAAAAATCTTCTTTAGCTAATCACTCTAAGTGGACAGAGATTGCTGATTCATTTCTCCTGATCATCATCATCATCATCATCACCCGGCTACCGATTGTCTGGGGAACTGATCATAGTCAATGCCTACAACATCTACAACAGCTCCATGCACCTGCCGAAATAATACTATCCAAGTATTTGTGTGTGTGTGAGAGAGAGAGAGAGAAAGAGAGAGAGAGAGAGAGAGAGAGAGAGAGAGAAAGAAAAGCAGGGGGGATGAATAAACACAATTACGAAGTTTTTAATTAACAAATATAGAGGACCTTAATATTACTTTAAAGGAATGCAAAGAACATATGAATGAAAAACAAAATGGAGAGTCATTTGTGTTGGTTTGGTTTTTTAATGGACTTTTATTATTATTATTACTAGTATTACTAGTACTACTACTATTATTATTATTTTGCTGGTCCTGAGGCATGAACTCAGGGCCTGAGCACTGGCCCTTAGTTTCTGTGCTCAATGCTAGCACTTTTCCACTGGAACTACAGCCCCACCTCCAGCTTTCTTTTTCTTTTTTTATTGGTAGTTAGACCTTCCTTTTCTACCTGAGTTGGCTTTGAACTGTGATCTTCAGCTTTCAGGCATGAGCCACCTGTACCAAGTTTACTGTTTAATTTGTTTTTTTTGGGGGGGGGGTCCGGTCATGGGGCCTGAACTCTGGGCCTGGGCACTGTCCCTCAGCTCTTCAGCTCAAGGCTAGTGCTCTACCACTTGAGTCACAGCGCCACTTCCAGCTTTTTTCTTTTTGCTTATGTGGTGCTAAGGAATCGAACCCAGAGCCTCAGGCATGCAAGGCAAGCGCTCTACCACTGAGCTACCTTCCCAGCCCCTAATTTGTTTATTTTTATTTTAAGTAGCTATACAGCCATTCAACATGTTGGCTTATGAGTACAAAGCACCAGGATCAGTGTTACCCCTTTCATCTTCTCCCTATCTTGTTTGTTTTGTTGTTGTTGTTTTTAACATACTGTCTCCCTATGGAGCTCAGACTGTCCTCAAATTCACAATTTTCCTGCTTCCATTTCACAGGTTCTAGACATACAGGGGTGTGCCACCAGCTGAGCCGTAGTAAGTTTTAAGCAACCTGCATTTCTTAAACAATCAAGGAAAAAATATTTTTATAGGTAGAAAGAGGACATTTTCAAACCTTGTAGTTTGGGAGCCTAAATTTCCAGATTTTTTTCATCAAACTGTCCCTACCAACAATGACAACAACCACAACAAAAAATGTATAAAGTCATGGAGATGAGTCAACTAACCACTTGCCAGTAGTCTGGCACTTACTTCTAATCTTTGGTATCAGGTGACTCCTCACATCACCAGCAGGCAGTTAGAAGTGTTTACCAATGTGATTTCTTAGATTAAGTTAGTGTCTGAGGTGCATTGGGTGCATTTCTCCACTTAGGAGAAATGTAAGGACATTTTAGAGACTGCAATATGTGTGTAACAGCAAGCAAACATGTTGTGTCAACATGTCTAAGTGACAGCTGCTTCTGAAAAAAATCATTGCTCTATAGATTTATTTCATTCTGCTCCAATACAACATCAGCACACTGAGAAGCTTCGTTTAGTTAGGCTGCTGGCCAGACATAGGGGTAAATCTTTTTCAAATATGGCTCTGTTCATTGTCTTGAAATAAACTGGGAAGCCAAGTTCATTGGTCTGACTTGCTGGGAAGGTTGCTGACTACAGGGCCACACTTTGTTTGTCCTTGAAACACATCTTCACTGTTTATTCAGAAATCTGGTGCTCCTTGAGTTAATTCTCCATTTACTGCAGATGTGCCAAGGTAAAAGCCTGAAGCTTTTCAGCTTAAGGAATCTTTGCTGGCCAACCTCAATCTTGCCTGGACCAAACTTTCATGGGAAACTAGAGACAGTTTCCACAGCTCACAAGTATTGAAAGTATTATTCTCTTCCTACCTTAAAAGTAAATTTTTTCCTGATCATTTAAGAAATACATAGTAAGCTCAATGCTAGTGGCTCATGCCTGTAACCCTAGCTACTCAGGAGACTGAGATCAGAGGATCATGGTTCAAAGCCAACCCTAGCAGGAAAGTTCATGAGACTCTTATCTCCAATTAACCAGCAACAAGGTGGAAGTGGAGTTGTAGCTCAAGTGGTAGAGTACCAGCCTTGAGTAAAAAAGCTAAAGGACAGTGCCCATCCCTGAGTTCAAGCCCCAGCACCAGTACAGAAAGAAAGAAAGAGAGAGAGAGAAAAAGAAAGAGAGAGAGAAAAAAAGAAGAAAGAAAGAGAGAGAGAGGAAGGGAAGGAAAGAAGAAGGGAGGGAGAGAGAGAGGAAGAAGTTTAAAGAATGTTGGGAACAAAAAGTGAGCGAGTTTTGATATGTTTATTCATATTTTCTTGTATGCATTTATTATATTTTAGGGCTATTCTATCTTTTATGTTTCACTTTAATGTTTTCCTAATCTTCCCTCTTTTTTACAATCCAAAGGGGTTTTCAAAATTATCTATACATCAATGGACTCTGTCTATTGCTCTACCGGAAGAGTTACCAAGCAATGCCAAATGAAACAATGGTGTTCATTCCTGACTTGTAGATTGATGAAAAATTGAAGACTTTTGAGCCAAACGAATGAGTGATTGTCTCTATTTTACTTTCATCTTTCCTTATTACATGACCTTTTATTTGGAAACATTGGTTGCTTTCTGCCATTTGCTTAATGATTTTGATGTCATCCCTTTGGGCATCAGATTGGAGTAATAAAAAGTAACATTGTTCTCTTTCTAGAGCTATAAACAAAATTGCATGGAAAGCAAGGCCAACAGGAAGTGTTTGAAAATGCAAATGCATCTCAGAACAGAGAATACATTTCAGAAAAGCTGCTATGTTGTTTCCAAGTTGTGCCGACATTAAATTTGGACTCTATAGGAAAGAGTAGAGCTAGACACAGACAAGAGCAAACAACTGCTTTATGGCTGTTAGCCTGTGTAGTCCTGTGCTCTGTATACAGCCTGCTTCCCAAAGACAGAAATTAATTAGCATAGACTGTGTGGTATGCAGATGGGCTCCACTGAGAAAGTAATTAAACCTTGATATGGACAAAATATATGAGACAAACCACTTAGGCAAAGTCTTTGCAAATAACATCGTTCATCTCATTCCTTATTGGATAGTTTCCTCTAGATTCCACCAATTGTTTAATGAGTAATATTTAGTGAGCTATCTTGTTGAAGGTGCATAGCACCAAAAGAGGTACATGTTATCATGTCCAGGTTCTTCTGTATTCTAGACTTCCAGTATTCTAGCTGGCTCTCTGCATCCATGTTTCCTACATCTTTGAATTCCATTTCTGTATATTCAATTCACTATAGATGAGAATATTTGAAAAGAATTCTCATGTCAGTACCAAGCATGTACATTTTCTTTCTTGTCACGGTTTCCTGAACAACGTAGTATAGGAAGTATTTACACAGAATTTCCATTAATAAGTTTGGCATTGTAAGTATTCTAGGGATAATTTAAAATATTTGGGAAGATATACACCTTATGCAAATATTACACCATTTTATATAAAGGACTTGGGTGTCCACAGAATTTGGTATTTGGAGAGTTCAAGATTCAATCCTCCACAAATACTGAAGGACAAGTATAACGTGAAAGACAAAGAGCAAGAATGCAAAATAGAAAAGAAAAAGAATGCAAAATAGTTTCCCATACCTGTTCCTAACTATTGCTACTCTTGTCATGAAAATCACCCATTTAAAATAGTGGGAGCCAATGGCTCACACCAATAATCCTAACTACTCATGAGGCTGAGATCTGAGGATTGTTGCTTGAAACGAGCCTGGGAAGGAAAGTCCATTAGACTCGTATCTCCAATTAAACTCCTGAAAACTAGAAGTGGAGCTGTGGCTCAAAGTGGTAAAGTGCTAGCCTTAAGCACATAAAGTTCAGGGACAATGCGCAGGCCCTGAGTTCAAGCCCCACAACCAACAAAAACAAAAAAGTGGAAATTTTGTATGTTATATTCTAAGACCTATTTGAGCTTCCCGGGAGAGTAAGGAACAGGAGTGCAATTTCGTTGATCAAGTTGCCTATCAGTAAACTCAGACTTCTATCCTTTTCCTGAAGGCAATAAAGCTTCCTGATCTGGACCCCATCCTGCCCCTGCTGACCCCTCCACATGTTCCATGTACTAGAAATTGGACTTCACAGACTGATTCAATGAGAAACTTGGCCCTTGAATTTCTGGATGAGTTAGGCAGTGTAAGATACTGCAGATGATCAGAGAGAAGAATGAAATGGAGTTGAGCAGGTCGAGGTACTGATTATAAGCTGTGTGTCTTCCTTTGATGGGTATCCTCGACATAAATCTACTACACCCCACTTTACTTATCCTCAAATCTCACCTTCAGGGTTTGGCAATCCTTTCTGTGACAACAGGAATGGGGGCCCAGTGTTACTATTTATCTCAAAGTATGACTTCCTCTACACTTATGACAACCCTTCAAATATTTTTGCAATGATTCATCCTCTGACAACAGCCTCGTTCTTTCCTGACTTTCCACACTACTACCAATCAATTTCTCAACTTAAAATCTGACCTGTAGCTGGGCGCCAGTGGCTCACACCTGTAATCCTAGCTACTCAGGAGGCTGAGATCTGAGGATCTTGGTTCAAAGCCAGCCCGGGAAGGAACATCTGTGAGAGTCTTATCTCCAATAAACCACTAGAAAACCGGAAGTGGTGCTGTGGCTCAAGTGGTAGAGCGCTCGCCTTGAGCTGAAGAACTGAGGGACAGTGCCCAAGCCCAGAGTTCAAGCCCCACAACCGACCAAAAAAAAATCTGACCGGTCTTTGCAATATTCAAATGTAGACACAAGATCATTGGTTTATATTACAGGTGCCCTTCAGGACTGGCCCTTGGTGACTGCTCTATTTTCTACTTTCCCACACAGGCTTTCTTTATCAAATCCAAGTGTATTCAGATTTGGCTCAAAAGCTTATTTTTTTCTGTGACCATCTCAGACTTTCAGCACTTAGCCCAACCTTGACATTCTCTAGTAGTCTTCCTGCCTTCCCTACTATGCTTCCCTCCTCTGTGTTCCTATGACCCCAGATGCAGCATTTGTCAAATGACTGCAATGGCTGATGGACCCATATGAGTCTCCTGTACATCTTCAAGAGACCATGGTTTCCCAGAGTTTTGCTTTTCCAGGAAGGGCTTGTATGTGCCTGCCCTCTGGTCCATCATACATGCACTCCCATGTGTGCAGCTGTGTGAGAATGTGATGGAGAAAGATAAATGAGGAGAGGAGGGAGAAGTAAGGAAGGAGAAGAACATGAGAAGGAGGAGGAAAAAAGAAGGAAGTCCCTTTTTTAGTGATATCGACAAGATTGACATAAAAGAGTGTGAATAAGGTAGGTATAGCTTTGAGCCAAAGTTGAAAGAAAGTTTATTAGCATCTGCTTCATTTTGTAAAATACAAAACGAGGTTTATTTCTGAATAGGCAGAGGGAGGCAGGTCATAATCTCTGGAAATAACTCTGGTGGGACTGAGAGAATTGCCTTGAATAGTGTGGAGAAGCACTACTAGGCAAGGTGTGTGACCTGGATGACGACTCCATCCACTAAGCCATTCTAAGGAATCAGTGCCAGATCCTCCTTGAGACCAGTTCCTCTTTTTAGCATGTTGGTAAATCTACACCTGACACAGGTCTCCCAGGGAATTTGCTTTAGAGTCTACAGAAAACTTTGCCCCTCAGAATAAGGATGTACTTGAATTCTGCTAGGCCAGGTGAGGTGGTTTATGTCTATAATCCTAGTTCTTCAGGAAGCAGAGATAAGCAGAAATGGAGCTAACAGCCAACTCCAGCAAAAAAGTTAGTGAGCCTTCACCTCAACAAACAAGCAAGCTTGGGGCTGGGAAGGTGGCTCATTGGTAGAGTGCTTGCCTTGCATGCCTGAGGCCCTGGGTTCGATTCCTCAGCACCACATAAGCAAAAAGAAAAAGCCGGAAGTGGTGCTGTGGCTCAAGTGGTAGAGTGCTAGCCTTGAGCTGAAGAGCTGAGGGACAGCGCCCAGGCCCAGAGTTCAGGCCCCACGACCGGACCCCCCCAAAAAAAACAAGCAAGCTAGAACATGGCTATGTGGACCTGTAATCTTAAGTTATAAGGGAGGAATAGGGAGGCATAAGTTAGGATCACAAAAATTGAAATCCTAATTAAAAAAAAGAATGAAAAAGAAAAATGAAATGGGTAATGGCTTCAAGTAGCGTGCCTGCCTAGCAAATGTGAGGCATGGCGTTCAAATCCTTGTACCAACAACAACAGAATACCTACAGTCTCTGCATTCTGGCTTCCTGAGCCTTCTGGGACTCTTTCAGAATATAATATTCCATTTTTTTTCTGACTCAGTCGTGCTGACTTGTATGCCAGACAGAATGTCACAACCTGAGACAGAGACCAAAACTACTTCCTGCCTGACTTTGAACTGATTCTCCAAATGACTGTCACATTCATTCAAAATATGTATACTGGTAAAAGAGCAGAGAAAGAGAAAAAGAGAGAGAGAGAGACAGAGAGAGAGAGAAAGAGAGCACTCGCTCAGGCTATAATAATCATTAATCCACCAAACTGCCGGTTTAAAGATGTAAGCAGCCTGGCCTTGTGTTACCATCTATCTCCAAAGCAGGCAGTGAGGCGGCATTTGTCACTCACAGACAAATCCCTTGTAAGGTCACAGAGAGCCATGGACAAGAGGATCCCAAAGAAACCCAACCTGGGATTTTCTGCATCCTTGGGGTTAGGAGCTGGGAAGAAATAGCTCTCAATGTTGTTGGCTTGTCTTGTTGAGGGGTTAGTCCCCTCTCACAAATTATATTTAATAGTTTTCCACTAAAATATTCATCAACCTTCTCTGGGGGCATTCATTCCTCAACTGCCTGAGATGTAAACAATTTGTTAAAAAAAAAAAAAGAAAAGAAGGAAGAAAGGAAGGAAGGAAGGGAAAGTAGGAACAAAAAAAGAAAAAAAGAAAAGAATAGATTTCTGGGTAAAGTATGGCTCATAGTTTATTCCTTTTATAGTCAAGACTCCAAGCTGGTTAGGGTAATTTAGGGCTAGAACTCGAAATCTGACTGTTCAACAGTCCTAAACTGACCTTTGCTTTGTGAAAGAGGGTGGTACTGTACAATTTTCCCAGGGATACGTGTTGATTCAAAATAAACTAAGAGAAATAAATTTAAAAACACAAGGAATGATATAAAGATGTCTAAGGAAACGAGGCTCAGTACTACAGTGAATTAATAATTTAGGCCACTCTTAAAGGAGAGATTGGATGGGGAGGATTTCAGCCCCACCCTGATGTGGGCTGAGTCAGAATTATTCCCTGACTCTGAAGTCCCAACAGTCGCTTTTCCCAGCATGCACTTGGGCCTCACCTGGAGCCTCATTGCTAACATCCTCCCTTTCACTGTGCATCTAGTTTGGAGCCGCCAGTAGGGGGTTAATCAGAGTCTCTGTGCACAATACTGCAGGCATTCTCACGGAGGCCTACAGTTGCTGCATAGGCACATTTGGCCCAGGTTTCCAAAGAGGCAGTAGCTGTTACTGCAGAGAGCACACTGCCTGCCACTGCTGGACCATTAGTATGGAAATGAGGCATGTGTGTGACAGGTGGCCTTACAACCAACACAATTAACTTTCTCCATTAGCTGATGCTCTGACTAAACAGATGCAATATCAATAAGCGCCCCCTCCCCTGCCGCAGAGAACGACACATTGCAAACCCCTGATTTCTAAGGAGGAGGAGTATAATTTCTTCTGGGTATACAGGGTGGATGGCGCTGGAGTTGGCTTTTGTCTTATTGCTATGGTTGTTTAATTTTGTTATATTTGTCTCATATTAATATTTCAGTGCCTCTAGGGGTTCATTAGGACTCCTGAAGTTAGAAAAAAAAAAAGCAAGTCATGGGACAAGGAAGAGTAAAATTGGAAAAACCCAAACTAGAATTCTGTTTTAGAGAGGAAATGCACAATCTGACTTTGCTGTAAATAAACTGATAGGGCTGAGGGTTTTTCTTGTGAGGTCTCACCAGCAGCATCAAGTGTAATTAGCAGAATCTAAAAACAGGAATTTTGAAGAGCTCTGTGGCTCAACAGGAAATGATGAGAGGAAAATGGCATAGTGTCATCCATGTAACCAAATTATCTTGCTTTTCTTTTTCTCCATACTTTTCAAAGGAAAAGTAGGGAAAGTCTAAAATTTGAGGGTTTTTTTTTTAATTCTAGCGTCAGGACAATAACTTCAAATTTATATTGTACAAATTATGCTCATATGTTTATCTTGGTAGCCATCTTTTTATCATTTTTAATCTTTAACCAGTCATTTGATAGTACAGTCAATGCATCTTGATCAACATCGCCCCTTCCATCATTTTCTTCCATCACACCCCCACTTATCCCCTCAAGTTACTTGGTTCCATTTTCACATGTGTATATTGAATATTACAAATGTTTACTCAGCCTTCCTTTCTCCATTCATCTGTCCTCCTCCCCTGAGTCCCTGGTCCTCACACTAAAGAAATTTTAGTTTCTTGGTATTCATTTGGCTAAACCTTAAGGTAGTTACTAGAAGAACTTACATATGCAAATCCACCTTGTTGTAAACCTACTTTAGTCAGCTTGTTTGTGGATAGTTGATAGCTAACTTTGAGCTTGTCTGATGTTTCAGGGTATCTTCAATACTAAATGTGATCCTTCACCACCTACCTCCTCCACCCTGCCTTTCCTAACAATGGTTGCTCTTGGATGATATAGGCAACCCGCCATCTTACTTTGCTCTACACTGAGAGGTTTCCAAGGACATAGAACTTCTAGTGCTAAAGCCAGGAAAGTTTCAGGCAATGCAGTTTAGGCAACGTGGTGTGAATAGGTTTGTCCAGACTAGTAATGTAAATAGCTTTTGCACTCTTGGCTCTGTGTCACCGAGAACATAGAAATATCTGATCAGTGGTCATCGTCACTTTGAAAGCACATCCTTGTATCTACTCATAAGGCACCAGCCTAATGTCTGGTTACATTTAAGCAAGTTTGCCCACTCCCAAGTTCTAGGTATTAAGAGGGGCCATCTTGGAATGGAAGAATTATTCCAGTCTTCACTTAAATGGTAGGGCTTGGAGTGAGTGCCATTCAGTTACAGTTATCTTAGCATTGTTTCCTAGACTTCTACCTTTTCTTATCTAGGATAGAAATTTCTTTTGGAGGTCCCCATGGTTTACTAGATGGATCTGTGTAATAATGTCACCTTCTTGACTCACTATATTACATATAAGGTATTAGGGCCAAAAAGTTGCATTGGCAGCAAGGGAGATGAGGGCCCTGGGACCTGAGCTCTGCTTCACAGACTGCTGAGATTTATAGTAAAATAACAGGAGAGCATTGTTTAAGGCAAACATCTGCATGTTAATAGCCAAAGTCACCCAGCAAAACTGAATGTGCCAGGCCAGCCCTTTCATCCAGCATGCACTGCTAGAGAGCTCAGATTAGAAAAGGATTCTGAGATACACTTCTGCAGAGAGATGGTGCTCTTCTCTTTCTTCATAGGTTGAGTTCAGAATATCGATTTCTGACATAGGCTAAAAGTCTCCGTTACTTTAGTTTCCATGGTGTTCAGCAAGAAAATATATTGTTTCTTTTTTTAAAGTTTTTGAACACGTGTGTACTACTATAACATAGTTCATGTTCAAAAATACACATGGATCTCCAGCTCTGCAAACAAACAAATAAAAAACAAGCAAATCCCTAAGATGCAGATCATTACACTAAAATATACACAATTGATGGAAACAGAGCAAAGACTGGTAGTTGCCAGAGACTGGAGTAAGGGCTGGGAAATGCTTAGTGAAGGACTCTTCTCCTTGTCTTCTTCCTCCTCCTGCTCTCCTCCTCCCTTGCTCTTTCTCCTGCTCCTCCCTCTTCTTCTTCATACTGGGATTTAAACTCAGGACATTGTGCTGGCTTGACGAGCGCTCTACCATTTGAGCCATACCCCAATCCTTTTTGCTTTGTGTTTTGGATATGGTCTCATATTTTTCTCAGATCACCCTGGGCCCTGATTCTCCTTTTTAAGCTTCCTGAATAACTGACAGGCTAGACTTAGACCACCATGCTCAGATTTATTGATTAAAATAGGGAAGCTTACTAACTTTTTGTCCTGTGATGCTCTTAGTCTCTACCTCCTGAATAGCTAGGATTACAGGTATGAACTACTATATACATTCAGTAAGTTACTTTTTAAAGTAACTCAATAAATGTCTTCCTCCATCTTCTGTTTTCCGACCAGCCAGATCTCCAGGAATAACCAATTCACAGAGTTTCTCGCATTACCGTTAAGAAATACTTTATGCATATTCAACAAAGTAATATTTTTCTCTCTTTCTACTAAAAGGTAGTATTAATGCATACCATTTTACACTGGGTGACTATTTCTTAACAATGAATCTTGGAAATCACTCATGTCATGGTTACATTATGTTCTCTCTAACAGCACATAGTATTCATCCCAGATGTAACAAGCTTAATCCCCCACTGATGCACTTTTAGATTATTAACAACTTTTGTCATTAGTTACATAATAAAGCCACGTGGTGTTTTGTACATAGCTAATTTTGCACAAGAACGACTTAGGCTGTCAGGTAAAGTCTTTTAGCATATTAGATAAGAGGGACAGTATGTGCTTTTATAATTTTGACAGATAAAATCAAATTGTCTGCCTTAACATTTGTACTGTTTGCTCTCCCCACAGTAATGCACAAGAATGTCAATTGTCCCAAAATCAGTGGAAAAGAATCATTCCCTTTTACACTAAAAATTTTCTGAGGTAATATAGAATATATTGCAATTTTTTCACAGAATCAAGCTTAGTTTGTTGTTGTTGTTTTGCTTTACTGTGTTTGCAGATATACCTGGGAGTTTGTTCTTTAAAAATAAAAAAGATGGGTTGGGCACTAGTGGCTCATGTCTGTAATCCTAGCTACTCAGGAGAGGGAGACCTGAGGATCGTGATTTGAAGACAGCCCAGGCAGGAAAGTCGTGAGGTTCTTATTTCCAATTAACTGCCAGGAAAAAAAAAGCCAGAAGTAAAGATGTAGCTCAAGAGGCTGGGAAGGTGGCTCAGTGGTAGAGCCCTTGCCTTGAATGCTAGAGGCCCTGGGTTCGATTCCTCAGCACCACATAAGCAAAAAAGAAAAAAGCTGGAAGTGGTGCTGTGTCTCAAGTGGTAGAGCGCTAACCTTGAGCTGAAGTGCTGAAGGACAGTGTCCAGGCCAAGTTCAGGCCCCATGACCAGACCAAAAAAAAAAAAATATGTAGCTCAAGTGGTAGAGTGCTAGCCTTTAGTAAAACAGTTCGGGGACAGTATCTAGACCACTTCTCTCACCAAAAAAAAGGGGGGAGGGGAGAGAAGAAGATAGATAGTGATCTGAAAGCAGCTAGGATCTTAGTTCCAGAACAAGTTTTTTGGGACTACCTAGGCCTTTCCCTCCCACGTCATTTATTTTTTTAGAGCAGGCGTCTCTCTTCTTCCTACACTGGAGAAATGGCAGGTTTAAACCCTAGCAAATAAACAGCTCTTTGGGAAGATTCTTTTCTGGGGTTTGAACTCAGGGCCTCTTACTCTGATGTGGCTTTTTGGCTCTCTACCCCTTGAGCCACACTTCCATACTTTTTTTTAGTGGTTAATTGGCAAGAAGGGTCAGAGGTGTCTGCCTGGCTTGACTTCAAACCTCAATCCTCAGATCTCAGCCTTCTAAGTAGCCACAATTACATGAGTGAGCCACCAGTACCCAGGGAAAATTCTCACTGTCCATCTTTTCGTTGAGATTACACATGATCAAGGCTGCAAAACATTTCAGAACTTCGTAATGCTGTCCTCTAAAGCTTTCGAATCACTCTGTTGAGGGATTCCTCTCAGTAGGTTGGTTGGCATAACTGAGCCCTACTAGTTTAACATGCATGACTCAATTACACAAGAGTTAGCTAATGAGCGATGGGGACACAGTTACAGGTTAAAACAAATGGCACCTAAATGAATCAAGTGCAGCCTTTCAGATGCCCACCATTCAACAAAGACCTGGCAAGATACTTTCTCCACTGGGTATGAATCATCCAGCTAAAAAAGGAGAACCAGGGCCACCTACGTTCAGAGCTTGTACAGTATGACCTCGAGGCCCAGTGTCTACCAGAAGCTTACTAGCAAAGGGCCAAGCACCAAAGAATAAAGGGCTTATACATCAGCATTAAATAATTCTCTTAGAGATGCAAATTTCTAATTAGTTACTGTGGCAACTGGAGAGGCCTAGAAATAAGCCTCTCAAACAATGAACCTGAGAGTTTACTTTTTTGATTTACTACTACAGGCCTGCAAGAAGCAAGGAGGGGGGAAATAAATATTGCTTTAGCTGTGTGACAAGAGAATAAAATACAAGTGAAGGGATTTCATCTTTTTGTTCAAATTCCTACAGGTCCAGGAGGGACATTGTGCTTGACTCAGTCTTGCTGCAAAGAAAGGCCCAATTCTCAAAAGCCTGATAAAATCTTGACTGTTACAACTATTCCCCCAATAGTAAAAAGATTATTTTTAACTTCCCATTGGTGATTTTAACTTCTTTAAAGAGAATAAGACCCAAGGCAGCCAGGCATTTGTAAAGCAGCATGATCTTAATTTTTGTTATTTGTGTGATTGTTTTTTGTTCTTTCACAACAATGTTATATTCAAACTTTTTATTTTACATGAGGGAAGCAATATTTTTGTGTTGTTGAGGTATCTACTTATTGGAGAGGAATCTATTTCCAAACCTTGAATAATTTCTTCATGTGGTACCCAGTGCTCATAGTTAATATGTAATTAATGGGATAGCCGCCCTCTAGAAACAACCACTGTCAAGCCAGCCTTCAGACACCTCATTAAGGCTCCAATAGGCAGGCTGTCCACTCTTACCCAGCCAGATTACAGATTTATTCTCTCTCTCTCTCTCTTTCTGATCCTTCCTTCCTCTCTCCTTCTATGTCCAATTTTTGGAGGCAAAAGTAGTAACCAAAAAAGGAAGGAAAGGAAGGGGAAAAATTCTTCACAGAAACACCTACTGACCTTCTTGGACTTTCGCATTATTGGAGCTTTTAGGGAGGTATGGATAAACACAGAAACAAATTTTCTAAAATGTGAAAGTTAGGTGGGTCAAGCTGTAAGGGATTTGGAAGAGAAGGGAAAAAGGAAGAGAGAGAGAGAGGGAGGGAAGGAGAAGGGGAGAAGCAGCAGGGATAACAGTAGGAAAGAAATGGGTAGCCGGGCGCTGGTGGCTCACGCCTGTAATCCTAGCTACTCAGGAGGCTGAGATCTGGGGATCTCGGTTCAAAGCCAGCCTGGGCAGGAGAGACCGTGAGACTCCTATCTCCAATAAACCACCAGAAAACCAGAAGTGGCGCTGTAGCTCAAGTGGTAGAGCGCTCGCCTTGAGCTGAAGAGCTGAGGGACAGAGCCCAGGCCCAGAGTTCAAGCCCCACGGCCGACCAAAAAAAGAAAGAAAGAAAGAAATGGGTAGGCCAGCCACAATGAGAAAGAAAGCCACTCCAACACTGATCTGATTTAGAGATGAGCAGGGTAGATTCCAAGGTTGATGTACGAAGACCCCTGGCACAAGGCCCCATAGCTCAGGCTAGGATAGCAGCCAATAGCAATCTTCCTATTGTGTTGCCAGACCAGACGTGGCAGCAGGGTCTGGTAACTCTAGAGAATATAGAGCACATTATTTTCCCAGCCTCTCTAGGCACCTGTATGACTCAAGAGCAAGCCATATAAATAGGACCAAGGTGACTCAGCACAGGTCCAGCTGGAGCGTACTTGAATAAGTGTTTACCCAGAGTGTCTCCGAAAATATACTATCTCAGACCCTGTGCCCAACATTCCTCTTAAGCCGAATTAAATGTGGATTATTTCAGAGCACTGATAATTATCTCTAGAAGGTTTGTTGTGGTGGTGGTGGTAGTGGGGTTTTTTTTGGGGGGGAGGGGGTTGGTCGTGGGACCTGAACTCTGGGTCTGGGCGCTGCCCCTCAGCTCTTCAGCTCAAGGCTAGTGCTCTACCACTTGAGCCACAGTACCACTTCCGGCTTTTTCTCCTTATGTGGTGCTGAGGAATCAAACTCAGGGCCTCATGCAAGCAAGGCAAGCACTCTATCACTGAGCTACCTTCCCAGCTCCTATCTCTAGAAGGTTTTAAACACCAGCTTTTGAAAGTAAAACTTCCTAAAGATAAACCTTGGAACTCTGCTTTGTGACAAGCCAATCCTAAGGACCTGTGTTTCCTTTGGGAAGTCAATCTGCAAATAGAGATCTCAGCTGTTACTTCCAGTATGCACAGCTATTTAACCACTACCCTCGATGGTCAGGAAGAGCTGTCTATTTGATTTTTTGATGCAGGATTAGATGCTGGAATATCCAAGGATATTGGGAGGAGTTGCAATTCCTTATGTGATTGTCCTTTGAATATGTACCAGATTTCCTCAGTTTAACTGCTTTTATTTTGAAGTGAACCAACAATTAGAAAATAACACAGATGTCTTGAAACTTAAGATTTGGCCAAACATACCCCATTAACCCCAGCATTAGGAAGCCAAGGGCAGGAATGATCATGAGTTCGAGGCCAGCCTTTCTTTTTCAAAAAGAAAAAGAAAGACAAAACAAAACAAAGAAACACAAAAGCCTTAAGGAATACATAACTGCAATATATTGAATGTTCTGGAAGGATGGGATATCATTGCCAGTCTTGTCTGAATTTTATTTGCTCATTTATTTTCGTAATACTGAGGGCCTCACACATGCTAGGCAAATGCTTTACCACTGACTTACACCCCCACCCCTAAATATCTTTGAACACCAAGGCTTAGCCAAGGTGCCCAGAGTTCAGGATTTGAGCTCACTGCTCCACTGACTAGGTTTAGAGATTTAGTCTAAGTTTTCTTTGTGACAGGAGGGGCACTTTTCCATCTCTGAACCAAATAACTTGCCTAAGCTTTCTCCGCCACAGTGTTCTCATCCAGAACAAGTTTGTAAAACATTGACAGTGTCACTGCAGTGACACCATGGAACCGAGACAATCTAAGTAAATTTACATTTCAGTGACACAATAGTAAATGACTTCTCCTTCCACTAAGATCCACACACCCAGTGCCACAAAGCTTGTGTCGTCATCCTGTTCATGGCTTGCAAAGAGCAAAGGAGTCACTGCTGAATTTATAGTATATGAATTCCCAATATGTTAAAAGGAAAATGGCTTTTCCTTTGTTTTGTTCTTCTAGTTGAAGTGTTATCATCAAATTTTGAACACGCCTGCAGAATTCACTGGTCTGCCTCGAAATAATAGATATAGTCCATTATTAAATTAAAAAATCATAAGGTTTTCACTCTCTATTGTTTCAATGTAAGTACTATTTGTGATATGATTAGAAAAGATTCAATCATTTAATATTCTAATTATACTTGATAAAGAGAAACTTTGTCCTTGCAAGTCACTTCTCAGAATACTTCTTATTTAATATTTTGACTAATGTAATTCATTCTTATTTAGGCCAGATACCAACATTATTTAAAGTGAAAGTTGTTGAATAACAGAACAGTGGGATGGGGAAATAGAATAAAGGAGATACATCTGATTAAAGTATGTATATTCATGTGTGAAATAGCATGGTGAAAACTTTTAAACAATTGGCATATACTAAAAAAAAAAAAGTAAATGAGGAGAATGTAAACCAGGTTCTGTCCCGGCAAGCAATATGAGAGGGTGAAGGAGGCTAACTATGGTCAAAATACCTTATGGGCATGCGTGGAAATGGAACAGTGAAGCTTGCTGAGATTGGTTTGTGAAATGGGGAGGAAGGAGGGAGAATGATTGAAGGGTTGAGTCTCATCAAGGTATATTATATGCATGTATGGACATGTCAAATAGGCAACTGATTGCTGCTAATTTTAAAATGTGGGAAATAATGGAGTGGGAAGGTGGCTAAGTGGTAGAGTGATTTGCCTTGCGTGCATGAAGCCCTGGGTTCGATTCCTCAGCATCACATAAGCAGAAAAAGCTGGAAGTGGAGCTGTGGCTCAAGTGGTAGAGTGCTAGCCTTGAGTTGAAGAGCTGAGGGACAGCACCCAGGCCCAGAGTTCAAGCCCCGTGACCGACAAAAAAAATCTTTAAAAAATAAATAAATTCAGTTACTGTGAACAGTCAATATAAATATATAAACTGGTTGGGATTTTTTAAATTACTGAGTTTTGACAAGGAGCGGGTATGTCTAAAATAGCAGAGTCAGCCTCTTGTGAACTCAGGCAGATGTGTCCTAAAAGAAGTGGTCCTGAAATCCACCAGAATGACAAAGCATCTTTCCCCTTAGCTGGACTGGAACTCTCAGCCCAGAGCAGAGAACCTGATTTCTGAGGTCCATAAACACAGGAGGGAAGGGAAGCTTCAAAAGAAACTTCTTATTCTTGATTCTTGTGCATTCCATGGACAGCAGAGGATATGTTTATCAAGGGGATTAACTTCCTGCTGGTTCCTCTGTTTCTAAGAACACAGAAGTCCCCCCCCTCCACCTCCTCCCCTCCCCCAGCTTCACCAGGGTTAGGGGCCAGAGGGTTGGAGGGGCCAGATCAGCTGACCCTTCTTGAGCTGAAATTTCACCAGAATCAGAATAATCTCAAAGCCCAATGCACAAAAGTAACAGTGAGGTATGACAGCAATTGTGGTTTCCCTCTAAACTTTCTTCTCTGGCAGAAAAAAAAATGAAACACAGAAGAGGAGAAAGAAGAGGAGGTATTCCTTTGAGAAAGTGAGAGTCAGCACTGTGTACCTTTTAATATAAAACTAATGAATAACCACTTTACCCTTAATTAACCCTTATATAATTGCTGTGGACCTGTGTTTATCTAACTAACACTACTTACCCTAACCCAGGAACCCTGAAATTATCTAAGCGCAAATGAAAAATAAATTAAATTAAATTAAATGAACTCTTCAATTCTCAATCTAAAAACAAAACACCTATAGAGGGCAGATAGGAGATTCATCGCTATGTTTTCAGAAAGTTCCAACTGTGTCCTCCATCCTCTGTCCACAAAGCCCAGAAACTAAAGTAAGCTAAGAAGTGTTAGGCTTAACCCTTAATATGTTACTCTCCTCAATCCCTGTATATATATATTTTTTTTAATTTATTTTTTGTCAGTCATGATGGGGCTTGAACTCAAGGCCTGAGCTCAAGGTTAGTGCTCTACCAGTTTGAACCACAGCACCACTTCAGGTTTTCAGGTGGTTAAAGTCTCTGGTCTTTCCTGCCCCGGCTGGCTTTGAACTGCAATCCTCAGATCTCAGCCTCTTGAGTAGCTGGATTATAGGCGTGAGCCACCAGCACCTGGCTTCAGCCTCTATATTTGAAGTCATAAACCTGGAAAAGTCAAGGACTTTCTTTATCTTGCCTGGTAATATATTTAAACCTGCACACTTGGTAAGTTCTTGCACACAATCAAGATGGTAGCGCCCTGGAGGAGACCAAAGTTTGTTTGGTTCCATTTAACAGTTTTCATAGTGAGTGCGTGGTACCCAAGAAGTGATGAGTGAAACTTTCGGGCTTCGCCTATGATGAGTTCCTTACTATGACATCATGGCTATATTAGTCTCACCTATGGGTAAGCTCATCATGATGTCATAGTTTTGGCTTCAGCACAGAAAAGCTAAAGAGAGTCGATCATTAGCCAGTGTGAATAATTCCTAATAACACAACCAGATTGTGTTTGTCTCAAGTGCCAAAATGAATCATTCATTAGCATTTCTGAGAAATACCTCAATAACACCAACAAGGACTGATAAACTATTCCAGATGGATGCACAGATTTTGCTTAGAGAGGGAGAAAAAAAGAGTCATCTTGTTGGATGGGGGTCATTGTCCCACACCTTCTTATGGTACAACCTAAAAGAATATAGGAGGGCAGCAGCTGGGGCAGAGAAGTTTAATTTTCCCATGAACCCATTTTCCTCTGTCCTTATACAAGAAGTATAGATGAGAGACAATTAATGCCCATTGGCTTTTAATTCTATTTCCTTCTGTGAATATCATAATTTTCTTCCTTTGAACATAGTTTGTGTAGGTAATAATGAGCTGTGTTTTCTGCTTTAGCTAATTTGTAGTACATCTCTTAATACGCTATATAGAGCCATGCTGCCTAAATTGTACATTATTTAAGAGTAGGCAGCCCACAAAATCTGCTTCCTTGATATTCCCAAGGACAAAAGGCCAAGTTTATCATATTATACCCAAATTGAGATCTTATTTTTTTTCAAGATGCTTTGAAACATGTAATTAGAAACATAACTCTGCATGTGAACTTGTCCTCATTAACTTAGCAATTAGCAAGATCCTTTTTGATCTTGGAATTCATTAGACACTGCCACAGAAAGATTGTTTGCATTTTAACACATCAGAATCAACAACTCTGATAGAAAAATAAATTAATCCAAGTGCTGGTGGCTCATATCTATTATCTTAGCTACTCAGGAGGCTTATATCTGAGGATCACAGTTTGAAACCAGCCTGGGCAGGAAAGTCTGTGAGACTCTTATCACCAATTAACCACCAAAAATCCAGAAGCGGAGCTGGGCTCAAGTGGTAGAATACCAACCTTGAGAAAATACCCAAGGGTCAGAGCCCAGGCCCTGAGTTCAAACCCCAGTACTAGCAGAAAATACAACAGAATAAATGAATCTGTATCATTTTCCTGCTTAGTTCATTCTCCAAGGTTGTGTTATGTCTAATTATGTTTTGTATTAAAAATACCTTAATAGTAGCATAACAGTTATTTTTCATAAAGGCAGAAAAACTTGTTTAGAGGCTGTCACCATTTGTCACAAGCAGGGTTTAAGAACAAAGACCCATCCATCATCCACTCAGACTGATCTGGTGAACTGCAAGCATGGGAAAAGTTAGGAGTCAGAAAGTAAATTTCTGTGAGTGACTTCTGCCTTTTGACTCTCCAAGCATCCCCTGCGCATTGAAAGCACTCTAGGAAACTCTATCAGGAGAGTATCAGTTCAAGATTGTCCAAAATCCTCCTAAATGAGTTAACTTTGATAATCTTAGCCTTTCTGCTATTTGTTCTGTGAATTTAGCTCATTCTGAAAGCAGTTTCATTTTTCCTCATATTATTTCATGCTCAAGGGTTTTGTCACTGGGTATCAACTTGTAACATTGTTCATACTTCATGTGTCTCTGGGAATGAAAGTTAGAACCCAGGCTAAATTGCCTTCCACAAAGTCTTATTTTCTATTTAAAATTATTATGCGCTTTATCTTTAGAATGAATTCCCTTTGGAAGGTCCTTGCCAGAGACATTCTATTCATTCTGATTAGAAAAATGCGCTCCTCCCACAGCAAGGTATGCCTTTCTTTTCTTTTAATCACTTCATGGAGCTTGAACTTAGGGCCTGGGCTCTATCTCTGAGTTCTTTTGCTCAAGGCTAACCTCTACCACTTTAAGCCACTGCGCCACTTCTGATTTTTCAGGTGGTTAATTGGATACAAGAATCTTGTGGACAGCATGTTTCCAAGGGCTGTGGCTGATTGTGGCCATGGGATCTCCAACTGCATGCAAGAACAACTTGGAGAGACTTTGGACAGCTCAGGTCTGCACAATACCTGTAGCTACCACTCGCCTTTCCTACAATGTAAAAAAGAAATAGAAAAGAAACTTGTGTATTTTCCTGCCAGGCTGGCTTTGAACTGCGATCCTCAGTCCTCAGCCTCCCGAGTAGCTAGGATTATAGGCATGAGCCACCAGTACCCCACCTGTCCTTTTCTTTTACTAAGTTTCTAACTTCAGATTTATTTCTGACGTTGACGCTCTAAAGTAGCTTCCACCCACTGGGCACAGAAGAATCCTAATACGTAATGTTACAGACTACACTTTCTGTGAATACATTGTGCAGATCCTCCCATATGGCTTTCAGTGTTTCCACATTCTAGCTGCTTCCTTCTGGACCCCTTATACCTTGAATGCCTTCTTCAGAGTGGGTGCAAAACCACTCAGGGTTGTACACAAGCACTGACTGCTCTTTGAAGGCTGTTACTATCATCTTTCTAAATATGAACACTATACTCTTCTTCATAGTGTCTTGTTACATCTATTTTAAGGAATATCTTAGCCAAGATTGTCCCAGAAAACAGACCTGAGGGAAAAACCTGTGTATAGATAACAGATTGGGGACAGGTAATATTGGTGGAAGTGGAACCAAGAAATAGCGAATTGAATGAATAAAACAGAATGGAGGAGAACCAATGTACAGGGAAGAAAGTATTTGTTTCTTTCTACCCTTCTGGGGTGTTTTGACTGTCATATGATTATATTGACCTAAGACAGAAACATGAATAAAACAAAAGAGTGGAGCTGGGAAGGTGGCTAAGTGGTAGAGTGTTTGCCTTGCATGCATGAGGCCCTGGGTTCGATTCCTCAGCACCACATAAGCAGAAAAAAGCCAGAAGTGGTGCTGTGGCTCAAGTGGTAGAGTGCTAGCCTTG
>NW_012267313.1:9239163-9421352 GCF_000151885.1 Dipodomys ordii | reverse complement strand
GGGGGAATTTCCCAGCCTTTGGAAACTCTCTCAGAGCTGAGTTTACTCAAGTGCACCACACCAATGCTGTGTGCAAGGGAGGACTCCAGCTGGGTGGGTTTGCACTCCTCCCAGGAGCTCAGGAAAGGTGAGAGGGCTTCTTCATATCTTCTCTTGGGCCTCAGTGCCCCCCTCTTTCTTTCCTTGAACCCATACAATAGTTTCTTCAGTGGGTCCCTCTGCCAGGGAACTCTGCCTCTGTCATCTCTCACACTGGGACATTTTTCCACATTTCCAGGATTATAGGCACTTTTACTTAGATCTATGTGTGCTGTCTCTACATACAAAGAAGCACTTGGGGACAGGATTAGTAGGATTAGAAGAGGTTCACATATGTCCAGTTCAAGCAATTGGTATTCAAAGCTTTACACTTTCAAATGCCACCAAGAGAGAGAAAAGGAACGGGGAACTTGCTTTGCATTTGAGCACCTTCAAGAGAGGAACAGTGCTTTTTATTGCTGTTTAAAGCCGAGGGGATAAACAGATTCCTCTTCTGGTTTAATCCAGTCCAACATACCAAGGCCTCTAATCTGGGGAAACAAATAGCCCTGCTCCCAGGCTCCACAATCACCAACTTCTTGCCTTTGGATGGTTTTTTAGCTAGTATGCCAAATGGCACATGTTTCTAACAAGTTCCTCTACAAGATCTGACTTATGATTTTATTTTTTATTTTATTTATTGTTACTCTTTATTATTCCTACCTCATATTCTTCTTAGTCCCCATGGGTCTCGCTACTTCAGTAGCTCACAGAAGTGGAATCATTCAGTGTTTGCCTTCTTAGGATTGCTTTTGTTTACTGAGCCATCATGCAGAAAAGTGTAACCTGTATCAATTTTTTTAAGCTTCAGTAAGGATTTATTTTAGTATAACAGAGAGAAAGTAAGGAGAAAAAGAAAAAGAGAAAATTTCCTGCTGTCCATGTAGGAAATAAGAGTTATAATAGGCCTTTTCTTTTTATGATTGGAGGTCTCATTGTTGATTCAGGGTGAATTCACTTATGCGAGCTTTCTATCTCAGTCTCCCAAGAAATGGAGACTATAGAGGTGTACCACTATGCCCAGTCAGTACAATATTTTCAGGTTATAGAAATGGAGACTATAGAGGTGTACCACTATGCCCAGTCAGTACAATATTTTCAGGTTATAGACCTCAATTTGATTTCACACTTTTCTACTAATGTCATTTTGGAATCCAATCCCAAACCCCCAATTTATGATTTTATATACAAGCCTTTATTCCTTCATGATCTCCCTTGCAAAATATTCCTACCTCAATTGGCACGGGGCAACAACAAAACATGCTTGTCAACACTGGCTTGAAGCAGAGGCTTGATTTGTTCCTACTTTTAGGTGAAGGGGTGGGGTTTGGGCATAAAAGTACAGGAAGTGTAGAATCATACTCAATATCTGAAAGACAGTTGCTGAAATACTGAAATTGTTTCTTACGGTTGCTTTCTTATAGCCCCAGGACTATCACTAGACAAACAAGACAAAACAAAATTTAATTTCATATGTTTACCAAGTGATAGATACAACAAATGGTACATATTTGGGATGTTTCCCCTGGAGGAAAAGAATAGGTATTTTTGTTGTTATTCACTCATTTGTATGAGTAGCATTTGCATTGTGTTGAGCATGAATTTATTTTTTTTGTCTTTGTTTTTTTTGTCGTTGTTGGTTTGTGTGTGTGTGTGTGTGTGTGTGTGTGTGTGTGTGTGTGTGTGTGTGTGGTCATGGGGTCTGAACTCTGGGCCTGAGAGCTGTCCCTCAGCTCTTCAGCTCAAGGCTAGCTCTCTACCACTTGAGCCACAGCGCCACTTCCGGCTTTTTCTGCTTATGTGGTACTGAAGAATCAAACACATGCAAGGCAAGCACTCTACCACTGAGCCACCTTCCCAGCCCCATGAATATGTTTTTTATTATGAATAGTTGCTATTCAGAAGCTCAGCTTGGGGAAGGAGGAGATGTTTGTTATGTAATTGTCAGAGTGACTTGTAGTAGACATTATTTGCTGACTTTCAAATTCTATCCTTTCTCTAATTAGACAGAATAAAAGTTAAATATCAATTAGCTTACAAGTAGGTACAAATTGGAATCCTTTATTAGATGCATTCGTGAAATATTTGGGAAGTAAAATTGAATCAGATATTGTTTCCCTGCTTCCTTTGAAATGTTTATTTCGATAGACACTGCTGTCTCACACCTATAATCCTAGCTTACTCAGGAGGCTGAGATCTGAGGATCATGGTTTAAAGCCAGGCCAGTCAGGAAAGTCAGAGAGACTCTTATCTCCAATGGAATATTAGATAAACTAGAAGTGGCACTGTGGATCAAAGTAGAACACTAGCCTTGAGCAAAGAAATCTTAGTGCCCAAGCCCTGAGTTTAAACCCCATACCAACAAAAATTAAAAAATAAAGGAATAGATAGATAAATGTTTATCTCTTGGGCTGCCATGTCATCAAAATGTTATCACACTGTCTTCACAACCTCCTCCTGCTTTTGGTTCTTAAGAGTCAATGATGGCCACTTCTTCTTCCTGCAACTTCCTGACCTTTAGATCACATAATATCTGCATTTTTGAACTTATGACTCCATTTGCCATCTCAGCGGTAGCAGCATCTTACAGGCAGTCTCATTCTTGGGGGCCTGGTCTTCACCTCAGCAGGCAATTTCCTGCTTTCAGTACCCAAGTCTATTGCCAACACTGAATTCTCTTACATCTGTGTGTGACTTTGTCCTCTTCATCTTTTTTCTCTATCATACTTCCTGGAAAGGCAGACATGAATACCTACCAGCATTCTGACCCACAAACACCTAAAAGGATAAGCTGAGAGTAGCCAGGTTTTTGAAGGCATTCTAAAGTTGAGCTGTTTTTAAGAGACTTGTGCTTTTTCTTTTTCCATTAGCATGCTTCCAAATTGTTAAGTAAAAGAAAAAATTTTTATTTTTATTTTTTGGCCAGTCTTAAGGCTTGAACTCTGGGCTTGGGCGCTGTCCTGAGCTCCTTTTGCTCAAGGCTCTACCACTTGAGCCTCAGCACACTTCTGGCTTTTTCTTTGATTAATTGGAGATAGAGTCTCATGGACTTTCCTGGCCTGGCTGGCAATCTTCAGATCTCAGCTTCACGAGTAGCTAGGATTATAGGCACAAACCACTGATGTCCAGCTAGAAAACCTTTTTTTTTTTTTTTTCTGGGCCTGGGTGCTGTCCCTGAGATTTATCAGCTCAAGACTAGCACTCTACTACTTGAGCCACAGCTCTGCTTCCGTGTGTGTGTGTGTGTGTGTGTGTGTGTGTGTGTGTGTGTGTGTGTGTGTGTGTGTGTGTGTGTCTATGATGGTTAACTGGAGATAAAGAATCTTGAGAAAATTTCTGTTTGGGCTGGCTTTGAACCACTATCCTCAGATCTCAGCCTCATGAATAGCCAGGATTAGATTACAGGTATGAGCCATAGGTTCCTGGCTAAAACTTTTATCTTTAAAAAAACTTATATATTTGAAAAAAAGCATTTCTCTTTAAGATTGTGCTATATTTATAGCCAATTAAATCAAATGTCACTGATGCAAATTCTGAGAAATTCAAGATAACTCTAGCACATAGTAAATGACTAGTAAAATTCTCACGTGTTTTTTCTTTTACTTTGTTTTGTTTTTTTAACCAAATGCCACTTTCTGACATTTTTATCTTTACAGATACAACCTATCTTTCAAGGTTATCTGAGATGTTCTTTGAAGTCTTCCTTAATTTCTTTGCCCAAAATTTCTAGTAACTATACTTAGAATCATAGGCATTTGGAATTACATCGAATTTAGAATTACATAGAATCTAGAATTATATAAAACCTAGAATTATAGAAATTATAGTGCTCTAATATTATAGGAATGTATTTATCTATATGTATCCTCCCTAAAGTCATATTAGTTTAACAGATATAAATTATGCAAAAAAATTACAATGCAATGTATGTATATATCAATTAATACTAAAGCAACAAATACGTCTTATTGTGAAGTAGATTTTGTGGCATAGAAGTTAAGTGCTGTAGGAATTTAAAGTCATTGGAGAAGGGATCTTGCAGTAGAATTTCAGAATTTAGAATTTAAGGACATGAGAACAAGGAAAAAGCATGCACAGGAGAACAAACTACTCAAAAGCATGGAATGTGTGAACAAGATCTGAGGGGAGCAAGCAAACTCACCACTAGTGGATTCCCTGCAAGGCAAGTGGATGGAAATTGAAGGAATGAATTCCATTCCGTGAGAGCTGTGACTATTCATTTGCATATTCTTAATTAGGACAAACAAGCTGCACTTGTTTATTATTTTGTTTTGCTGTTTGTTTGGAGGCCATGGGAGCAAATAATTAAATTAACTGTAATTCTTTGCTTATAATATACTTGCCTCACGGTCCCATGCATGTTAGTATGTTTATTTTAAATAATTTGGCTAACACCTATGAACATCCGCCTACTTTCTTTGAAGATAATTGGAATATCCCGCAAAGGGCCCATGAGACTGGTGGCTCTGTCCCCAGGTTGATGGGGAATTTTTTGTTTTAGTTTTTTTTTTTTTTTTTGCTTTTGTTTTGTTGTTTTTGGTCATGGGGCTTGAACTCTGAGCCTGGGCATCGTCCCTGAGCTCTTCAGCTCAAGGAGAGTGCTCTACCCTTGACTTCTGGTTTTCTGCTGGTTAATTGGAGATAAGAGTCTCACTTCCTTTCCAGGCTGGCTTTAAATTGCGATCCTCAGACCTCAGTTCCTGAGTAGCTAGGATGACAGGCATGAGCAGTGGAGGAATGAGCACCTGATGAAGAGGCAGGGCCCACTGGGAAGTCCTTAAGTCCATGGGGGTTTATGGTAGTCTTCCAGTGAGCCCTTAGAAGTTCTCAGGTCAGAGTTTTAGGGAGCCAGCCTGGCCCCTCTCACACTCTGTTGCCTGCTCAAGATGTGTCTGCTTGCCCAGATACCTTTGCCTGAGATATCTATTCACCATCAGGTGCTGAAGCCAAGGGGTAGCCCTCACCCCTGAGCCTGCACTATGTTATTTGGCATTCGATCCCCCAAATCTGTGAATCAAATAAACTCCTCTTCTACCTGAACAGATCCAGAACATGCCATAAGCTGAAGCAGAAATCAAGAGCCTTCCACAGGGGCTGGGAAGTGGCTCAGTGGTAAGTGCTTGCCTTGCATGCATGAGGCCCTCAGTGCCTCATAAACAGGAAAAAAAAAAAGCCAAAAGTGGTGCAGTGGCTCAGGTGGTAGAGCAGTAGCCTTGAGCTGAAGAGCTGAGGGACAGCACCCAGGCCCCAGAGTTCAAAAAATAATAATAATTATTATACCTGATTTACTTTTGTGCACAAATAAATCACACCCATAAAAACTTTTTCCAGAGGAAAATAATTTTAAATCTGGAAAGAATATAAAAATAGACTCAGAGATCCATGTCAAGCAGGTGAAAATAAAATAATTTTTTTTCAGGTGTGGTTGGTTACATGTTGAACAATTAGGCTACTTGAGTTGTCCTAATTCAGTATCAATTGAAACCAGTAATAAAGAAAACTAAGAACTTATGTGAGAATACAGAGTGACTTTTTAACATACACCTATGGGTAAGATTAAATTTATGTATGCATTATTACTGGGAGAGCAATACATAGCATTTTCTATATATACCTTCTCTTCCTTCTCTCCTTCATTATAAAGTTTCATTTATCTACAATGTTTACTATATTTGCCATAGAAAAGAGAGAAGAGAAGGAGAGAGAAAGAAGCCAAAAGTTTCTTTAAAGTATCTAATTTGAAATATTTCTGTGGGTATAAATTGTCAAATATTCTGATATTTCTATTATTACATATTCAAAGTAATAAAGAATAAGACCAGAAAATTATTAACTTTCTTTCATCAATACCTTAAGTAATTATGGAATGATAATAATTTCCATTATCATCTTCATGTTATTAACATAAGAGGTTTTACTGTCAGTTCCTAAATAGCATTCTTGAGAACATAATTTTAGTTGTTTAAATAGGAGATTCAGCCTGCTCCACAAGTAAAAGATAGAATAATACATAAGTAGAAATTTTGAATGATAAACTGTTTCTATCCTCCATCCTTTCTCCTCACATCTTCCCTTGCCCCATAAAATAAAAGAGCAACATGTCTCTTAAAACTTGACTTAATGCCAGGTACATGTGGCTCACACCAGTAATCCTAACTACTCAGGAGGTTGTGATCTGAGGACTGTAGTTCAAAACTTGCCTGGGCCGGCAAGTCTGTGAGACTCTTACCTCCAGCAACTACCAAAAAGCCAGAATTGGAGTTGTGGCTCAAGTATTAGAGTACTAGCCTTAAGCAAAGAAGTTCAGAGACAGAATCCAGGTCCTGAGTTAAAGCCCCAGAACCAGCTTAGCACACACACACCAAAAACAGCCCCCCCTCCAAAATAAATAAATAAACCTTCACCTACCTGGGTAACTGCTATATATTATAATATAAAATAAAATTAAGGCTGAAAATTCAGCCAGCATTGTAAATGATGATAACTTGGGTTTATATGCTTTACCTTCAAATGATATTATTATGCAAACAAAAGAATCATAGAAAAACTCAACCGGTAATGAGAGAAACCAACAGAACTCAATAAAATAATGAGGAAAAATCCATGGATTACTTTTTTTTCTTTGTTGCTGCAAATCATAAACCGAACTCTGGCAGGTCTACATCATAGATTCTGTATAAGATTAATCGGCTATTTAAAAGTTGATCTTTGAGAAAACTCTCATTCTGACTTCTGAAGATTCAGTATCAAGATCCTTAATTATAATTTTTTCAAAAATATTGTTTGTAAATTTATATTTACTAGGAGTCAAGCCAATGTAAGAACATGTCAAATCCACTCTCACAAATAGGAGCATAACTTAGTGCTTCTTGTCTTAATTAGATAGGATTTGAAAAAAATATTTATTTTAATTTAAAATTCAGACTGCCCATCAACTTTTTAAAAATATATTTGTCATCATTTAATTATACATGTAAGTTTCAGAACTCATAAGTCTAAGTACCCATAATTAAAGGCCACCATAAAATATTGCTGACACAAATGTAGATACCTCTTTAAGTTTCTGCTGTCTATAAATGGACTCATATCTTTAGGATATCTATTTGTTTCTATCAAATAGATGTTTAGATATAGATATCATGAACAGAAATGAAAAATACCTCTGCTGAATGAGATAATTGTTTCTAATATAAAGCTAACTTCCTCAAGCACCTCAGCAAAGAATATAGAAATATGTTTAATTTAATTATCTATTAGAATGTGCCAAAGAGGAGAGCCACTAACTCTCTAAAACAAAAGGCAGAATTTAATATTCTGCACTGTCTTTACATTAAGATATCAAATCTTACAGTGTCTGTAACTACAAATTCGTGAAACAAGTTAATTAATAACAAGAAATCATTGGATTGATAGTTCTTAAAATAGTAGTATAATTACAAATCCACAGTATCAGAACACATGCCAAGAATGTGTATATAAGAATGCAAATTTTAATATAATCACCAATTTCCATGATTGATCACTAGTAATATTTAAATCAATCTAAACTTTCCAATCTTGAGAAAATGTTTTTAATTTGTATGCGTTTTTCTAGAGGAAGGAAACCCTCAGCTGAGGTATTGATAATGGAACAGATGTTACCAGAAAGAAAGCAGAAAAAATACTGAAGTATATTCACTAATTGAACAAAATCCTATTTAAAAAAAGGCAAGAAGTTCGTATCTCCTTTGATTCTAGTGAGTCTTTAAATAATTATAATGAACCTGTAAGTTCTAGTCAGACTTGCTGCTTGTGCGTCATTAAAAAAAATCGAACTTTAATCCTGCCAGTATCTGCACTAGTCTATACATTCACCTAATTAGCGCTTCATCGTTTTGTGCTGTTCTGGGCTTCCTTATACTTGCTAATCTCACATCCAACATTTGGAAGAGCAGTTGCTACTGGCTCATAAAATTTTTGCCATCCGTCAATGTGTGGTTTCTTTTTTCCCTTATTGAAATTGTGTTTCCAACAAGATGAGGGGGAAACTGGGCAGATCAGGACGTTCTCAATATATTTAAAATATGAAGACAGCCCGGACATTTGAAAGGCTTTAGTCAATCTATACCGACCCAGCAACACACCTATGTAATTGCTTGCCCCTCTCTCTCTCTCTCTCTCTCTCTCTCTCTCTCTCTCTCTCTCTCTCTCTCTCTCTCTCTTTCTCTCTGTCTCTTCTCCCCCCTTTTTCCCCCATCTCTGAATTTTGCTCTCCTTGAAAGCAAAACTCCCATCATCAACCTGGAAACGTGGCTGCCAGAAGAGATCATTTCCATCCAACCTTGATTTCAATTGTTTAAATGTATTCTTTTTAATTTAATTAATGATTTCATGTTGTTCTGACTTTTTGCATCCGCCTTCAAAGTCCGCATGACCTGGGGGCCCCTATCACTGCTTTCCTTCATTAAAGAAAATACTTGGAATAGTTTCTCCGGGTGCTCAACTGATTTTTAGGCTATTTCTTGTTTGCGCAGGAGAGGACATACTTGAAAATATTGGGCTTTCCCTTTTTCTTTTGGTTTTGTTCTGCAAACGGGGTTAAAAGGCAGAGCCCCCCCCCCCCCGCCCCGCAGCCTTCCGTCCCCAGTCAGTTTCTGTTGGTCAAGTTGGCAGCTTCAGAGCTAAAGGAGCCCCTGGAGGAGGGCGGTGGAGCGCCCCGCTCTCTCTCCCGTCCCCCGCAGGCAGGTCAGCGGTAACCACATTTGTGGCTGGACTCTTGCAGAGGTGGAGGCGGGGTGGGTGGTTTGCTCCTGTTGCAAAAATCAGCGCAGCTTCGGGCACAGCGGACAGATGCTGGTGAGGGACTGGGTTGTTGGAGCTGCTGAGAAGCCGGCGCTGGGCTCTAAATAGCTCAGCTTGGAGAGCAGGTAAGGGACCCTCGCTGGTGAAGGGGAGGGGGAGGAGACAGAGGGAGGGGCTGGAAAGCGCTGAGCAGCCTCTGAAGCTTGTGGTCCCCCGAGAGCTGCCCACCTACAGAGGCTACGGCTGTGTGCCCTGGGCGCTCAGGGACAGCTGGGCAATCTTCCTAAATGGCCACCTTTCCCCTCAAGCACATACCTCTCCCCCACCGCTGCCTTCTGCGCCTCTCAGGGGTTCTAGGAAGGCTGGGCAACTCCCAGACTTGTTCCAAAGCCTGGACAGGCTGGGAACAGAAGCAGCCTTGGGATGCACCTGTTGCAAAGGACCCCCATTCCACATGCCCCTCTCTCCAGACCTCCCCAGCCCGAGGACGTGGGGCCCCTGCGCCAGGGCTGGGTGGCTTCTCTTCTGCAGTCCAGGGCCTGTCTGAGCTCTCCGGATATGACCTTTAGCTACGGCCAAAGTCATGGTGCACCTCTGGTGGCCACCCCTTTTGGGGCCGCTGGTAGCCTTGTCGGGGACACTGGCTTTCCCGTCCCAAAACAGCCCCGGTGGGCAGTGGTGCAGACAAGGTACGTGTGGGCATTAGCAAGTACTAACCCACTTCATGGCCTTTAGTCCCTCGTTCCTCTTCTACTTGTTAATCCTTCCAATGGTTCCAGGAATCGGAATCATAAAAGTCCTCACCAAAGGTGCTGCGTGGCTGAGACACACTAATTCACACATTACCACTTTCAATAAACCAGGGAGGGGCAGGGCAGTAGAAAGCATGTGGCATACTAGCCTGGAAACTAGTGGGTCCTGGGCTGGACACAGCCCATATCTCAGTTTAGGCGCCATTGTATACCTGGAGCAAAAACTCTAGGCCGGGGAGAAGTTTGGAGAACAGTCTCCATCACCTTAAGCAGAGGCTCCCGGTGCCCTTTCTTGGCCTAGGGCAGCTCAAGTCCGTGGTGGTTGTGACCATTGTCCCTTCTCCCAGCCACAAGGACTCCAGGTGTGCTTTCCTCTCCTTCCCTTTATTTCTCTTTCCACCCTAAATAAACTTGACATTTTAAACTTTACATTGGTCACTGAAAACACTGGAACCTTATTTCACATTGTTCACTGAAAACACTGGGACTTTTTAAAAAACACTTACAGTTCGCAGTTCTGGATTTATACCTCCCTGCTCCAACTAGACTTTGCTACTGACAGGGTGACAACGTTCAGGATGGCGGCTACAGAGGATGTTGCCCTCACTGCCCAGGGCGGAAGCCCACTTTTTCTCCAGTAGAGTACTTTGCCTCTTGATCATCCAAGCTGCCTAGGGCTGTGAGAGAAAATAACTGATTTCCCCTGGCTTCCCTCCATCACTGGGACTGCAGGTGTTCTGAAAGCCCTTGCCCCTATCTTAGCAAAAATGGATGAGTTTGGTGAACAGAGAAATGTTCTTCTTGCTCACCAACTCTAAATGTGTTTGGGCATCTGGAACTGTCGACCCACACTAGCACAATCTCTTGGATTGTTCCAGATGCCTTCCTGCACCAAGGTGGAGGTGGAAGACCGCGGCATTCAGAGGGGACAGTTGATCCTTCTTCTTGTTGTTGGCAAAGTTCAGTGTCAAAAAGCAAATCACTCCAATGTTGCCTCTCCCTAACGGGCTGGCAGCCCTGAGGCTGCTTCCACAGCGTGTTTGTCAAAGAGGACAGTTTCGCCTTGTGTAAATGCCACACCTGGGCAGCCTTCTTCCATAGCCTGTGTGTGAAGGGATGGTGGGGAACGGGGTCCTAACTGCCACAGGTCCTGGGATTCATTCGCTTCTGCTTTCCATGGAGACATTGCCACAACCTAGCGACCGTCCCCTGCTCTTCCAAGCCCAGAAAGATTGGCAATGGAGTCCCCAGTTCTGTAGAAGCCAAATCCAGGCCTCTTTTCCTTCGGGAGATTTCTCCCTTAAGGCTTCACATATATCCATATGTCTGTATCTATATCTGTAACTATCTATATCTATGAAGTTTTGGTAGACTAAAGCACTACAGGAGGGAAGGAAATCTGTGTCTAGCATGGCCTTCACTGGCACTAAATGCTCTAGACTCCTGGTCTCTTCTTTAGCCACAGAAATCACTCTGTCCGCTCTCGAGAATGCACAATGGGTCCCCCCACACACAGTTCTTACACACACACACACACACACACACACACACACACACCCCTCGTTATTTGACCCTGAGCTCCTGCTTCCTTTGGCCCCAGCAGGCCTGTGGAACCTACCCGCGTCAGGGCTGAAGGGGCTATCTTCGCTCTTGGTGCGCTGAGCCGCGCACCTCACCACACACCACAAGGCACCAGCACCGCACCGCACCGCACCGCACCGCACCGCACCGCGATCTGCGGAGTTTCAGGTGCCAGCATTTGCCCAGCCTGACTAGCGCCAGGATGCAGGAATCTTGAGCCTAAATGATCTCTCCTGAGCTCTGGGAACCATTCCAATCTCTTAAGTCCTCCCGTTCCGTTTCCTTATGATTCCTCAGGTTGCTTTTCTTGTAACATTTTCTCTCCTCGGTTCCAAATCGAAGAAGTTAGGGAATGATTTTTAAAAATTACTGAAATTCTTTCAACAATCATCTATTTTTTCTAAATTTAAGAGAGACGATAAGACTTTCCACACTAGTGTGAGGGGGCAAACTGAACGCCTTTTGAAACCTCTCCAGAAGGACTCACTAAACCACATTAACGGTATGGTTAGAAAAATGAGACTTAATGATTAAAAACTCCCGACAGCGAACTTTGGTACACACTCCCGTCCCAGCCGCCGCCAGCGAACCTGCCCTGCGTATGCGTCTCAACCTCTCAGACCTTTCCTTTGGAGACCCCCCTCCCTTTTCTCCCCTACCTTTCCCTAAACTTGGAAGCAGCTACGAAAGGAAGGGGAGAGAATGTTCAGATCCTCCGTCTAAACGCAGAGGAAGCTGAGACAACCTCCTGGCTGCCTTTTCTTTCCTTCCTTAGGTTCCTCGCGTGTAAGATTTGGTTAGGAAAACTGGGGAGGAGGGTTGGGTGGGACGGTGATGGGTGGGGGTGGGAGGGAAACCCAGGAACTCGGGAGCTGGAGCGGTGAGTGTGTCAATCAGAAGGTTTGTGCCCTGGGGGCTCCTGGCGGTTGTGAGCAGAGGTGTCCCAGGGCGGCCCCAACAATGAATATGAATAGGAATCCTTGCTAAATAGGACAGCAAAGCGCACCGCCTTGAATGATAGCACGTCATCCTAACCAGCCCAGGATAGATAGGAGGGCTCCTTTTGTCTCTTTTCTCCGTCGCAGCTCTATAAAAGCCCCTCTTTTTCAGCATGAGGTTAGTTCAAGCACACACCAGCCTAAGCTGATAGAGAGGAGCGGGGAGGGCGAGAGGCGGGGCGAGGCAGAGCCTTGACTTTTCTTTTCAAGTCTTAACCACTGAGAAGTGGGCTGCTGGGCTGTGCGGATTTTCGTTTTTGTTGTTTGTCGTTGTTGTTGTTGTTGTTGACTTCAGGATTCGCTTTCATTTCCCGCCTAAAGCCTCCCCCTCCCACACAGTAGGGCCGCATCCCCCTGTCATAAAATGAATTCTGATTCGAGCTCTGTCTCCAGCAGAGCTTCATCTCCGGACATGGATGAGGTGTACCTGAGAGAACGCCACCACCGCCACCACCATCACCAGGAGAGCCGTCTCAACTCGGTGTCGTCCACCCAGGGCGACCTGGGGCAGAAGATGCCCGGGGAGAGCCTCTCTCGGGCCGGCGCCAAAGGCGCGGGAGAGAGCAGCAAGTACAAAATCAAGAAGCAGCTGTCGGAGCAGGACCTACAGCAGTTGAGGCTGAAGATCAACGGACGCGAACGCAAGAGGATGCACGACCTGAACCTCGCCATGGACGGGTTGCGCGAGGTCATGCCTTACGCGCACGGGCCCTCGGTGCGCAAGCTCTCCAAGATCGCCACTCTCCTGCTAGCCAGAAACTACATCCTCATGCTCACGAGCTCCCTGGAGGAGATGAAGAGGTTGGTTGGCGAGATCTATGGGGGCCACCACTCTGCCTTCCACTGCGGGACCGTGGGCCACTCGGCCGGCCACCCGGCGCACGCAGCCAACGCCGCCGTGCACCCGGTGCACCCCATCCTGGGCGGCGCGCTCTCCTCCGGCAACGCCTCATCCCCGCTGTCCGCGGCCTCGCTGCCCGCGATCGGCACCATTCGGCCTCCCCACTCCCTGCTCAAGGCGCCCTCCACGCCGCCCGCGCTGCAGCTGGGCAGCGGCTTCCAGCACTGGGCAGGGCTGCCCTGTCCCTGCACCATCTGCCAGATGCCACCGCCGCCGCACCTGTCCGCTCTCTCCACTGCCAACATGGCCCGGTTGTCTGCCGAGTCCAAGGACTTGCTTAAGTGAGCCTCGGGCCCGGCCCGGCGGAGGAGGATGAGGGCGGAGTGGCCGAGGGGCTGCAGTGCCGGGCCGGGAGGAGACGCCGGAGGCTGCGCGCTCAGCCTGCGGGAGGGCGGGCGAGGAGTCCCGGGGAGCTTCCAAGATGGCCTGAGAAATCTCAGATCCCCCTTGGCACCCCCATCCCCCACCACACCTCCACCCCAGCCCTAGAGGCAAAGGACCAAAACCAAACTGCGATTTCTCGGTGGTAGCGAAGGGGACTGGAACCCGACGTCGTGTTTTGCATGCCTGCTTCTTTTCCCATGCCGCGCCAGTATTTCTCACTTGCAGCACGCTCTTGTCAAAACTGCATTTGTTGTATAAAAGATGGGATCGGCGCAGTTAGAAACTTGAGAAGGAACTGTTGAGTTGGTTTTCTCTGGCTCTGTGTGGTCTCATCTTGTAGGGGGGAAAGATGGCCATCCCTTTTGTGCAAAGAAAATGTAAATATTTCCTTGAGATGGATACAATTATCATTGTCTCTGTCTTCTGGTTTTTCTAGAGACAATGCAGAGAGAGAGAGAGAGAGAGAGTGAGAGAGAGAGAGAGAGAAAGAAAGAGAGAGAGAGAGAGGACTCTTAACACCCAAGTTTTGAATCTCAACTCCGGTCCAAGGCATGACACCTTCTGTGTGGGTTTCCTTTCGATGCAGTGTAGGTCAAACGAATGCATGCGCGCTTCTAAATGAATCTTGTCTAAACATGTTGTGCAGGCCGTGGTGCCATTTTCCTTGTAACAAGGATTTATTAGTGATTTCTCCCAGTACTGCATATGTCTGTCTGTGGTTGTATGACACGAAAAGGGGGCAGAGTGCAAAGACTCACACTCACAACGCACACGCGCTTCTCCCCCACCCCCACCCCCTTCAAACTTCATTCCAAATTTCCTGGCAGTTATGGGAGCCAAGATTGCAAAACTCTGGACTCCCGCTAGTAGCCAGCCCCACCCCCCAATTTGCTCAGTAATCCTCCTGCATGCAGGGTTGGCTTTCTCTATTATCAGCTTTGCAATTTCTCGTGGTTTGGGAAGGAGTGCCATTTTTATTTTCCTGAACATTTGCTTGAAATATTTTGTTAAGGCCTCAAAGACAATACCTGTCTTTATTTTTTATATATTCTTGATAATTATGATATATTTATTAATAACCAGTGTTTCTGGATGAGATTTCAAATAAAAAAGAAACTTTAACTCCTGGTTTTGCCTTTGCCTAAAATCTCAGCAGGTAGGGGTGGCAGGATAGGAGACTCTAAAGTGTGTGGGGGCTGAGGAGTTGGATTTGGGGGTGTGTGTATGAAGATTATTTCCCCCCTCTCTGATCATTTACAAATAAAGAAGATGGGTAAATTAGTGCTAATGTTTGTAAGTGAATGTCCTTCAAATGGGATAGCATACATATTCATAGTCATGCTACTTAAGCCACTCATTTCTCTGCAGTAATCATACTTCCATAAATTCAGAGACTGAGATTTAAGAAAAAGTAATGTGGAAAGTCAAACTGAGAGGAAACGAGGTGGAATGATGGCGAGGTCTGGCTGTATTGGAAACACACAGGAATGAAGCAGTAAGTTAACTTCTTTTCTCTTTAAATTGGCTTCATGGTTCTTTCTCTCCCTTCTGTTAAAATCCAGCACATGTTTTAAATGTCAACAAAGAATGGTCTTAGAAAATAATTAAACACTTGCCAGGCGGGCCTGCCTTCGTGAGCAGCAAGCCCTGCAGAGAAAGTAAAGGGCATTGGGCTTTGTAAGTGAACTGGGGGTGGGAAGGGGTGGGGGAGTATTACCACCCCAGCCCCAGTACCTCTCAGAGATTTACTGCCAGAATTCTCCCCACTTTTTCCTCCAGTAGAAGACTGCTGCTGATTAGCCATATATACATGGGGCATCTGTAGTTTAAATATCCACTAAAACAGGGATAATTTAAATAAATTATCTTCCTTTCTTCACTTTTCCCAGCTCCCCACATCCCTGCCCACATAACAGTTCCAAAAGGTTTGTACAGACCAAAACAATCCAGTGGTGTTTTGTTTAAGGACATTTTTATTTATATTTTTAAAGTGAGCTCTAACTGCTTGTGCCTCTATTTCCTACTGAGGAAATGTACCCCTGTTGGAAAAGTGACACCCCAGAATTTGCTTCTGAATCAGAAGATGAGACCCTGGCTACTGCTGGTGGGGGCCTAAGGTCTCTTTCTAGGATCCAGCTGCCAGAAGGCACTGAGGAAACTCTTGTCCTTCCTGTCCTGGGTTCCTGTGACCCCCTTTCCCTGGGAGGTACTTCACTGGAACCCTCTTCTGCCCAGCTAGCTCCTCTCCATCCCTTTTGGCTATCCCAGCCCCCATCCAGGGAGAGAGACTGAACTGAGGGTCTCCAATGTTAGGGGCTTGTTTTTACTGGGTGTGTAGGCAGACAAATGGGGGAATAATCATCTGTTTCCCAAGTGTGATTCATTTCTCTGGGCGAGGAAAAGAGCCTGTTGAGGATTTATTTGAAACCAACACAAGGCAGCCCTCCAGCCTTTCCACAGTTTATTATTTAGAAAGGGGAGGGGAGGGAAAGTTTCATCCATCAGGGAAACGACTTTCTCCTGAGTTCCTTTTCAAAAGGCTTAGCCCAGGGAAGACTCACAGCCGTCCAACTGACCCAGAGCGTTCTTCTCCACAGCTAAGCTTAACCTGGGGAGCAGGAAAGGAATAAAGATACCATTGGTCCAAGCCAGGGGGTACACTAACTTTCGATTGATCCATTTAAAATCTATGAGGTTACCTCTTTATGAGGGGCGGGACTGAACTAAAAGAATTGCAACCCCAGACAGAGCTCTTACCCAAGTTCACCAACTAGGAATCAAAACTGAAGAGAGCCTCCAAGCAGTTTGGGGTGGGGGTGGGGGTTGCAAAACTTCCTATCCACCCCAGGTTGGGAGGCAAGATTTCTTTAAGAATAGGACAGAGAGCACCGAAGGCTATTTGGGGGGTCAGCTCTCCTGCGGTTTCTAGATTCATTTGAAAGAAAGAACAATCACTAGGGGCCTTCCAGTGAAGGTCTTGTGGTGGTGTTAGTGTTGGTTCCCTGGGGATGGGAGTTTGCAGGCAGACCCTTACTTCCATGCTTTTTCTGGTTAAATTCTCCCATTCTCCACACTACAAACGAGAGTACTCAGCCACAGAGGTGAAATGCTTCTTGGCTGAAGTGTTATTTTCTTTCTTTGTAAATTGACCATTTTCTCCAAGGCTCAAAGATTGAAAGTCGTTTTTAAAAATAAAATCCAGACATAAAGCAAGGATTCTTTCATTCCTTCGCTCAGAAGCAGAGTGCCTGCCTACCGGCTGGGTAGGCGTCTGTATTTGAATTCCAGTAGAACGAAAAAGAAGAACAGGTAAAGGAAACTACTTAAAGGAGTAGCGAAAGCCTCGGGAGCAGAGAGATCCCTGAAGAAGCTCAGGTTAGAAAGCTCTTGCACTTCAACTGGGAAGAAAGTCACTCGTAGAGAGGGTAAGTGAGGCCGCTGTGTGCTTCAGATCTCTGCTCCTGGGGGGCCAGCTTTTCCAGACTCGGGGGGCTTGGCTTCACATGCCACAGAAGGACGGGGAGACTCAGCCTAAACTGGGGAAGTTTCCTAGCAGGAAGTCCTACACGTGTCCCTCCAATTCCCTTTCTCCACAAGAAAAGGTGGCCTCTACGGATGCCCTCAGCAGACACTACAAAAGCCCCTCCCGCCCGGGAGGCTCGCGCACCCCGCACACCAGGAGACTGTGGCTGTGGCTTGGGGGACCCTCCCTCCTCCCATCCCAACCCGCTGGCGTTAAGTAAGGGTGGACTCCCCCCGCCCCCCGCCTTGGCACGTAGATAGGTCATTGTGAGCCCCCCCTCAGCGGCCGGTGGTGGGCACCCGGGACTAGCCTGGCCACCGGGGCAGGGCAGGACCCCACCATTCCAAAAAGCCTTTTTGGAGAGTGGCATTCCACTTCTCTGAATGGCCTCTGGGCTGCCACTTGTCCTGAGGCGGTCTGTCTGCGCCCTCTAGATCTTAGCGAACCCCAACATCTCGCCTTCTAGAACAGGCGAGCAGCGACAAGAAGTCCAGTTCGGGAACCGATCCCCCACCGAGGGTGCAGAATTTGAGTCCCTGCTCGGGCCAGGCCCCACGGCCTTAGGGAACAGAGGGAGGGAGGAGGCACCACAAAAGGCTCTGGAGACGCAAAGATCTAGGCCCCAAGAGAGGCCCTGGGTTGGGGGACAGGCACCGGCACCCGCCTCCTGGCTGGTGTTCCCCGAGGTTTTGCCCCCGGAGTGCCGAAGTTTTGCGAACTCTCCCCTGCAGCCCGGCGACTGCCAGCCCGGCCGCGCGGCGCGGAGCTGGGGGAGGTGGCTGCGGGCCACGCGGAGCGCAGAGCCGGGAGCAGGCGGGCTCCGCTCAGCTCTTCCCCCGCCACCCGCCCCCCCTCCCCGCCGGCCAGCCCTGGCTGGAAGCGGCGAGCCCAGGTTCAGCACGGTGCCAACCCAGGGGTCGGGAGGGGGCGGGTGGCGGCTGAGGTCCGTGGGAAGCGCCTGCCACGGCGCCCCAAGACCGACCCCCGACCTCTTCGGAGTTCGGGGGGGGGGGGCGCCAGGCAGATAGGGAGGCGCGGCCTAGCTCAGAGCGAGTTGCGCGGGACAGAGTACCACTGAGGCCAGCCCGTGCGCGACTGCCATCCAGGCCCTCCAAGAACCCCGGAATCCTTCAGCGTTCCTGGAAACTGACAGCAGAGCTGGACTGGGGCTGACCCTTTCCGCAAGGGTCCCCGTGGCCAAGTGGGCGCCAGGATGTGTGTGTGTGTGTGTGTGTGTGTGTGTGTGTGTGTGTGTGTGTGTGTGAGCGTTTTGTAGACCTTGCTAAGGTTCGTTCACCTTTCCTCCCCGGGACCTCACCGAGGAACCAGCATCCCCAAGATGATCCGAGTGGCGGCCCCTAGCCGGGTGTCACCGCTTCTAACTCAAGCCCGCTGGACTACCGGCTGCCACGTGTAGGGAAAGAAAGCTCAAGGAACACATCCCTGGAGCGCACCCTGGGGTCTTTGGGTCCGTTGGGGTTGTCTTAGGGAGGGGACAGAGCAGGATGTGCACATCTGGAAACTCAAGCCGGGACCTGGATTCGTTTTTCTACAGTTCCTGGGGTCGGGCTGGAAGCAGTGGTCGGATTTGTGGTGCACGGAAGGGCCGGGAGGAGATCAGGGTGCACACCGCGCAGGGTAGGTCGGGAGACAGCTTTGGATAGTTTTAAGTTTCAAGCTAGCCCGGGTTCGAGCTGGGGCGCAGTCGCTTCTTCGAGGTTTGAGACCTCAGAAGCAACCTCAGCTCCCTTCACCGCCTTGGGGCCTGGAAAACTCCAGAAGCCCGGTTCCCAGCGCCCCTTTGCCTGTACCGCAGGGTTGCGGTGGACGCGGAGAATGCACTTCCCCTCCGGAAGCAAAGGTTTGATTTCACCAAAAGAAGTACGCGTGTGGAGGGGGCACATTTTATGGAGACCTCTCTCTCCTGCTGATCGCGCAGCCCGCCTGTCTCCCCCAGGAATGGACAGGAAATCCACACCATCTTCTGCACCCAGACGCACACTTAGAGACCCGAGCAACCTAGCATTTACTTATATTTGAGGAGGCTTCTCAATCTTCTGCTTCGGGAACAAACACTCTGCTGTGCCAGGCACTGTGAAGCAAACCAGGAGGAGAAAGATGGCAGATACATAAATAGATCAGAAATCGACGCTGTCTCTGGGCCCGGGAGGCAAGCAGAAGACATTGGTTATTTGAGTCCGATGGTAAAAACCTCCCGGGCATGTTTGCTTTAAGGCTGCTTTTCTTGGGGCTTTTTGTGACCCCAGAGCCCCACTACCCCTTCCTTCTGCTGGGTAGGAAGGACCGGAGCAGATGCCTTGATTAATTGGAAATAAACAGAAGCAATAGTGACAGCACTTAGTTTCCTTGCGGTTGTTTACAGATTTGTTGATGCAGAGATAAACTTAGTCTCTGCCATCTCCGTAATTCATGGCTGTATTAGTTATTACCAAATGAGCAAATCGTTTTTCTTTTAACTGATTTTTTAAAGGAGAAAAATAAAAGGAGAGAGGGGATCGGAGGGGGAAAATATTTTTTTAAAACGGGATTACTCATTTGTTTCCCGGCCTCTGTAACTCCCCGAGCTACAGAAACTTGTCTCTTGCTAGAGTTTGCTAGGCTGTGTTTGACACATAAAACAATCCTGTAATTTCCTTCCAGAACAAAAGTTTTCAAAGCAGTGACCTGCACAGTATCCTCCCTCAATAAAGTAGAAGTGACTTAATGTTCTGTTAATTACTCCATCCCCGCAGGGAGGGAGGAGGGGGGAGAGTTTCCCCGTGGATCTGTGCACACCCTCTGTTGATTGAAGCTGTCCCTAAATGTACAGCTGGGGGCTGGCCCATTGAAAACCCAGACAAAACAAAATCCCTGATAAATAATCCTACCTAGAACTCAAAGATCCAGCCTACAATGGTTAGATCTTTGCTGGACCCACAGAGAAGACCGGAGGGAAGGAGGGAGGGCCTTTGCAGCTTCCGGTAATCTTTAAAGCTTGAGGCCAGGGGTTCTTGCACAAAAGTTTTAGAAAGCTCATTTGACTTGTCGGTCCCCTTATCCTTCTGTGTTGAATTCTCTTCTCTTTCACTTGAGATTTGATTATACTTCCTTTATTCCATCTTCTTTTGTACGAACTTACAGTTTGTTTCCACAGTTTACTACATTTCCCTTTTGCTTATTCTACCCTCCCCCCTACTTGTGTCTCTGTTAATGGTTTGACTCTAACCATTTTGAACATCAGAGTTAAAAAAGACAAGACAGAGCTTTCAACAGGAGGCACATTTCAGTGGCCTGTTGCTAGATCTTTTCTCATCTGTTAGATAACAATGTGACAAAAAAAATTAAGCACATATTAAAAATAAACGCTTGAGGGAACTCTGTTTGAATTCAAGCAAAAGCAGTTCACTTGACATTGGAGATAATTAACTGGAAACACTGAACAAAAAATATTTTTAAGAAATATGCACCCATAAACCTGTGATTGAGGAAATATTGATTGCGATTTGATACCCATTTAACCTTTGTGGATCTACTTAAGTAAAATATTGCATAAAGGTAAAATATGCTGTCTATAGAGTTTGGTATTATGAAACTGATAAATATGTGGATATGAAATTAGTTGCTTCCCTAACTGAAATAATAGCAGAAAAGACCATCAGAACACATTATTTTTCTCTTTCTCTGTCTCTAACTCCCTGTCTCTCTGTCTCTGTCTGTCTGTCTGTCTGTCTGTCTGTCTCTCTCTCTCTCTCACACACACACACAGCTTCTCATGTGTTCATTAAAGCTAACCTCTGCCTTCCCTGCCAGATCAGGGTGTTGGCAGTGAGGGGGGCTGCCTCAAGGATGGTCCCATTACATGGAGCTCATACATGTGTCATTCAATGGTGGCAAACACCTTTTTTCTCTCCTTGGGAAAGTATGACAAGTTAGGAGCCATTCCTTCTTGCGAACTAGTCTGTGAGGAAATGGAAGTAGACAACTTGTTTCCCATTTTCCCTAAATTATATTTTTGTTTGTTTGTTTTTGGGATCCAGTCGTGGGGCCTGAACTCGCTCTACCACTTGAGTCACAGTGCCACTTCTGGCTTTTTTCTTTTTCTTTTTCTTTTTTTTGCTTATGTGGTGCTGAGGAATCGAACCCAGGGCCTCATGCATGAAAGGCAAACGCTCTACCACTGAGCCACCTTCCCAGCCCCACATTTTATCTTTAGATTCTTGTTTCCTTTGGCATCTCTCATTCTGGGATAATTTGCCAAGCTTTCTCTCTGTCTCTGTCTCTCTGTCTCTCTTGCTCTATCTATCTATATCCTATGTTCGTGTGTGTGTGTGTGTGTGTGTGCTGGTCCTTAGGTTTGAACTTAGGGCCTCGGCACTGTCTGTGAGGTTTTATTGCTCAATGCTAGCACTCTACCACTAGGTCTGGGTGTTTCAGTGATTAATTGGAGATCAGAGACTCGGGGATTTTTGTTTGTAGGCTTGATTCAAACCACAATCCTCAGATCTCAGCCTCCTGAGTAGCTAGGGTTACAGCTCCTGACTGTACTTACACATTATCTTTATGTAGTCATACGAGGGGCTTTCAATGCAACATTATCAACTTATGAATACAATGCATCTTAATGAATGTCACCTCTTCCATCATTTCCCCCATCTTTTTCAACTCCACCTGTCCCCTCAAGATACCTGGTTCCATTGTCACATATGCCAGGCTCTTAATGGAGACATCTGATCTGATCTCTTTGGGTCAAAGAATATATTGACTTAGGATCTGTCACTTCCATTATTATGGATGTAGACAAGTTTTGAAGAACAAAAAAAAATCAGCTATACTTTTTATAGCAAGCACTAGGTCTCCACATATGGCATTTACAAAGGAAGGACCCCACTAACAATAAAAGCCCTCAGAATATATTCAAATGAAAGAGATTCAATCATATTTGGAAGCAATAATTTACTTACACCTCAGTCAGATGCCTGAAGCAGCCGTTTGACAGCTAGATGGGAAAGAACAGGAGGAGGGGAAACGGAGACAGCATAGCTCCTAAACTTGTAGTCCTCAGGAATGCTCACAAAATCTCCAAGAGAACAGTGAGAAGCTAGGAGCTTTGCTTATAATTATTTACTAGGCCATTAGAGGTCCTTTTCCTTTTCTAGTCTTCATCTTCCTTCAGCTTGCTCATCTAAATATACAGAATAATATTACTATGTACAAATGTTCTGATGAAGCTAGAATTAGGATGCTTTAATATTCAAAAGCAGCACTACCTTCTAGGTGATGGGACACTGTGGTAATAATGTTATTTGTTTTTCCAGCTTGCACCAACTTAGGGAAATATTGATCTCAATAATTACTACAAACACTGAGTTTTAAAGATGTCCTAGTCCTGGCTTTAAGACTTCCTGTGTATGAACCCATTTACTTCTCAGTGCAAGCCTGGGGAAGGATGCTATTATTATCTCCTCTTTGCAGTGGAGGTAACTGAGGAACAGAAAGTCAAGCAGCTTTCTCAAGGCTACACAACACAAAGGCCCTCTCCGCGCCCCCCCCCAATCTCTGGTTATCAGCTGTGTTCCCATAGCAGCAGTGTCTGAGAATTTGTTACAGACATGGAGGTTCTACTGAAGATGGACTGGCTTAGTATCACGATACTGGTAGAAGACATGAGACCCTTGGGTCTGACACAAAGTATTTTATTTTCGTTGATCAGAAAGGACCTAGAACTTGACATTCACCTTCGTTCTCCTTTGTCCCTTAATCTCATGAGAGAACAATGCAGGAGTAATGATGCCTATTCAAGGCCGAGGGTTACCAACAGGAGGGTCTTGAGTTTAGAAATCCTGTTCTCTTTCCTAACAGGCCTCCAGGCAAACTGCCTACCTTTTATTTCAGAATGAGATATTCTTTTTATTATCTTGAGCAACAAACATTTCCCTCTGCTCCTGAGTGAGATTCTGTCTCCACTTCCCATGGCTGTTCTCTGTCCAAACATTTCCAGACCCTACAGACCAGAGCAAAGCATGTCAGACCATCACATGTAAAATGTAAGATGCTTATGGAGTACCAATTCCACAAGATGCTTGAAATGAATCTACTCTTTAGCATTTGGCATGCAGTCTGGGACAAAGTTACTGGGTATTTCTATTGCCTCTCCACTTATTCATGGTTCAAATGTGCTTGATATATATATATATATATTTCAATATTATAAAAGTGTAGGAATCTTTACAAAATAAGCAGTGTTTTTTTGTGTTCCTAGCTTTAATTTATAAAAAGGTTGTGGTGTTATTGCCCTTTTATTTCTTACTTTCTGCTACTTACGTTTTAAAATCTGTTTTGTTTTGTTTTGTTTTTTTTAATTGTGAAAATACCATACAGAGGGGTTAGATAATGAGTACATTTCTTATCAAACATTGTTGCCTCCTCCTTTGTTTCCCCTTCCCATCCCTGCCCATCTCCCCTCCCCGTCGCCCCCCCCACTCCCTGCCAAAGTTGTAAAGTTCATTTTTTGACATAACGATTTGTACATCTCATTGTTGCAATGGGTCCACCTGTATCCCTATTTAAACTGTTTTTTCCCTTCCCCTCCACAAATTATACCAACATCAAATACAGTGAAAGCAGTGGGGAGAGACATACTAAGCAACAAAGAAATCATCTTATAAATATGTTAGAAGCAATTGCATGAAAGCAAAAACATTTGAATACTTATCTTGGGGTTCATTTCACCTAATATCAAATTATCTGACCTTTTCTGCTTGTCTCAGACATATACTAGATATTGCAAATAAGGGAAACCATGGGACCTATGTTTCTTTGGGCCTGGCTTACTTCACTTCATATAATTTTTTCCAAGTTAAAATCTGTTTTGAAGTGGTGCTGTGGCTCAAGTAGTAGGGCACTAGCCTTGAACTGATGAGCCTTGAACTGAACTGATTGCCAAAATAAAAGCTGATTTTTTGGACGTAGTGTTGTGCCTCAAGTGGTAGAGCGCTAGCCTTGAGCTGAAGAGCTGAGGGACAGCGCCCAGGCCCAGAGTTCAAGCCCCATGACCAACAAAAAATATAAAATAAAGTCTGTTTAGATGCTTGCTAATCCTGTGCATCTGACTTCTGTAGAACAGTCCACACCGTGTCCATCACATTCAGTTTATCACTGGCCTCGTGATGATGGAGTTTAGCCTCCCTCCAGCCTGGACAGCATAACTCCAGTCCCCTTCCTGTGATAACTAACAGTCCCATGAACATCTGTCTCCCTGTATGTTTCCTCTGATATCTGTTCAGGAAATATAACCCAAATCCCTTGCTCATTTCTCTGGCAGTTTACCTGCCTCTTTCTGTTTTTTTTTTTTTTCCCCTAAAAGTTTTGCTTTGAATGTATCCATCCCTCAAGGTTTGTCTATTGGAAATGTACTGTAATGCAATGTAACGTAATGCAATGATACTGAGAGATGGGATCGCTGGACAGTAATAAGGTCATAAGAGCTGTGTCCTTGATAGTGCAGGAACGGGGCTATTGCAGGAGTAGGTCAGTTACTATGGGTTATAATGGCTCCTGCATTCAGCCCCTTCCCTGCTCTGTTTCACACACGCCCTCTCTCCATGTGATGCTTTCCATGCAGCAAGAAGCTCCTTACCAGAAGTGGCCCATCCATCTTGAACTTTCTAGGCTGTAGAACTGTGAGTCAAGTAGATTGCCTTTCATTATGATTTTCCTGATGATCTGCAGTATTCTGTCAGAGCAGCACACAAAATGGGCTAAGACCCTTTAGATGCTGGAAGTTTTAGACGTAGCAACTTTTTCCCTGCAGCCTGAAATCTTTTAAGTTTGTGTTATTCATGCTTTATGTGGCACATTGATTTCCCCCACATAAACCCATAACAATCCCTTATTGACATCAAGTTCTGATAGCCTCTATCTATTCCTCAGGTCTCTGTGTCATTGGGATGCCCGTCTGTTTTTATGCCAATGCCAGTACAGTGCCCAAATTAGGATGATGTAGTGATCTATCTTGATATCTGAGTCCAGGGAGGATAATTTTTTATTTCTTTTTGGGGGGAGGGGCAGGATCATGTTTGTCATTAAACTGAATACATTCTAAGCTCATTGGAGTAACATGGTTTCAAATTTTCAGAACCGAGATGACAAGATTTTGGTTCCTTTATAGGTGGAGGAATGGAAAAGGGGAGTTTTTCATGTGTGGGCTTGTGGAAGTGGCTGAAATAGTCTTATTTTTTCCCTCTGCTTCCGCCCAAAGCCAATAACCCCAGATGAGAATTCTCAAGGTTTTTATTCCTGATTCGAAGCTGTTTAATGCACCAATCTAGGCCTTGAAACATGTTTGCCCCTAATCATAAAATCATAAAATAGTGATGAGATATTATTTTCTATTACTATACGTTCCGCCTCCTTCTATACCTTCTATTCAGTGTCTTAAACAGTTGGTAGTAGTAGATTTCCTCAAGAAGGAACCTTTGGCTTGTGCTGAGAAAGTATTTTGCAGATAAATTCAAATCTCATGGGAAATTTTCAAGTGTAAGCCGTTGCTCAGGCCTCCGAGCTTGCACCCATGCTGTTGCGTTCTGTGAAAGATGTGGTCCCATCTCACCTCCTCCCTCCTGCCCAGCCTATTCACTTCCTCCCTGGCCCTCACCCACCCCTCTCCAGAAAGCCTGGGGCCCTCCCTTGTGCTCCTGAAGCCCAATGAGCTCCTTGCATCCAGCACACCTGGCTCCCTGGTACCATGGGGCCTGTCCATCTCGCGCAGGAATGTAAATGCCACAGGGCAGAGACCAAATAGTGCAGTTCAGACCATGTAGTTTGAAACATCATAAGAGCATTTATTTATTTGCAAATCAAACTATATAAAGGAGTATCAATTTTGGGATAATCAATTACAAAAGATGATCTGGGGTTTCCCTTCTAGCTCTGAGATTTCATGGCCATACATATAAAATCATAGTCTGTATAGATTTATTTCTGTGTTTGTTTGTTGTCAGTCGTATGGCTTGAACTCTGGGCTTGAGGGCTGTCCCTCAGCTCTTCTGCTCAAGGCAAGCACTCTACCACTTGAGCCACAGCACCACTTCTGGTTTTCTGGTGGCTTATTGGAGATAAGAGTTTCATGGACTTTCCTGCCTGGGCTGGCTTTGAACTGCAATCCTCAGATCTCAGCCTCCTGAGTAGCTAGGATTACAGGTGTGAGCCCCCAGCGCCTGGCTGTTTGTTTTAAAACAGAAGTACGTTGAAATAGGGATTTTCATCACACATAGTTCTAGATATGATCTGGAGTAGGAAGTTTATAACTTAATCAGATAATAGGCGGGAAAAATTGCCCGTCACTCTGGCTTCTCTACTTCTGGAGATTGTGTTAATCTTAGCTGTTTTCTCAGGCGTAACTTACACTCTCACTCCACGGAAGTGTCTCAATTGTTGGTAAGATAGGATGAGTGACTTCCCTTCTCCAGATAAAGAGAAGGAAGGCTGGAGAGAGTGGGTAACTTGAAAAGGGTACATAACCAGTAAATGACAATTGAATTTCAAGCACTGTACTTGACTCCAAATTGGTATTCTTGACAGCTGTCCCATATCTCCATGAATAGCCTTAGGTCTGTTCTTTTGGACTGTCCCCTTCTGTTCTCCAGGTGGCCCTGTCTTGTTGTCAGTACTCAACATGACACTGCTGATATTTACTACTCCTGATCACCATCCACCACCTCCATAGCGAGGTCTTGCTTCCAGAAGGTCGTCAGATAACTTGGCCATCTTTTTTTCTTAATTCATCAATTATTCAATGAGCTTTGCTGTGCCCTGGGCACCACAATAGGTTCTGAGGGTTCCGTAGGGGAGGAAGGAGTTATGGAAATAGGGTATATGGCAAGCTAACTGCTAAGCAGCTAAGAGACTGAATGACAGAAACAATCTAAAACAGTGCTCAGAAGCCAAAGAAAGCACAGACTTGAAGGATGTGTCCAGATTGATGGAGTATGGAATTCCCGTGCAAGAGGAACTTGGAATGGAGCACAGCAAGTTAGGGTGGTACAGAGATTAGGAAAAGCCAGTTGCCAAGAGGCATGGCAATCCACTCCGCTTTTTCAACATGAATTTTCTACGCTCCTATGGCGTTAAATACAATGTGCACATAGCACCGAGCCACGTGCCATGACTCCTATCTGCTTTTACATCTATGGACTCAGCTAATCTCTGCAATAATCCTATGAGTTAGATGATATTATTATTTCAGTGATAAGGTTAAGAAAACCAAGGCTCAAAAGAGGTTGGCTAACTTTTGCAACATCACATAGCTACTGAGTGTCAAGGCTAGGATACAAAATCAAGTAGCCCATGTCCAGTGTCTGTGCTTTTTTTAACTGTTGCACAAAAAGCACTCCCAGAGGTCAGGTAAAAAAGAAGATTGATAGGTAGACAATGAATAAATAAACAAGACAAGAGAAATGAAGTATACCAAGTAGCACGACAAATTATGTTTGATTTTCTTAATTAAATTTAATTGGAGAAGTTAGAAAGGGCTCCACTGATGGGTAACCCAGGAGCTATGACTTGAAGGAGCAACATAGACCAGAGAAATTCAGGCTATAGAAATTAGTATATACAGGCTTGGTGTTAGAAATGATGTTGGAGTTAATTTTAGGGGTTCAGTTGGTTAGGCTTTGGTGATCAGTTGTTTGGTCACTTACTATCTATGTGTTGCTATGAAAATATCTGACAGATGCAGTTACTATTAAAAATCAGTTAAGCTGGTTATCAGTGGCTCATGCCTGTAATCTTAGCCACTCACGAGGCTGAGATCTGAGGATTACAGTTCAAAGCCAGACTGGCAGGAAAGTCAGTGAGACTCTTATCTCCAATTAACCACAAAAAGCCAGAAGTAGAGCTGTGGCTTAAGCAGTACAATGCTAGTCTTGAGCACATAAAGCTGAATGATAGTACCCAGGTCCTGAGTTTAAGCCCTAGCGCGCGCGCACACACACACACACACACACGAATGTTGGAAAGAAAAATATTAAAATTATTTTTCTCCAATTATATGGCAAAACCTCACCTTTTCTGTCTGTTATATATTTAGTATACTTGGGTGTTTCATTTTTACACATTATCTCCAATAAACAGTTGTGTACATGCTGTTTTTTTCTGCCTACTGTTTGCTCTTACCTACTCAAAAACACAGTTTTGATGGCAAAGGGCAGTATTTTTTCTTGTAAATAGTGACAAATATTGGGCAAAGGTCACCTTTTATGCATTAGGTTTTACTGAGAGCAAGTGACATTGACAGCGGTCCTAGGACTTGCAGAATTGTACTCTGGTATTATGATTATTCAAACACAGTATTTCCTGGCTAGATGTGGTGACACACAGCTAAATCCCAGCCACTTGAGAGAATTTCAGTTTAAAGTCAGCCTGTACAAAAAGTTAGCAAGACCTCCATCTCAACAAACAAGCTGAAAGGAGTGCATCACTCCTGTAATTCAAGCTATTTAGCCAGTCCCAAACAAAAAGCATGAGACACTAACTGAAAAATAACCTAAGTAGGAGAGGGCTGGGATGTGAATCGAGCAGTAGATCACCTTTCTAGCAAGTATAAGGGTCTGAGTTAAAAAATCAGCTATCTCTAAAAATACCATTCCCTTTAATCTATACTTTGATCTCAATTTTCTGTTGTAACCCTAATATTTTAGTAATTAACTTTTGAGATGGCCATGTAAAGGTGGAAGATCTTCTTTCTGTACAAAGGTTTTCATGTTTGCCATTTGTCTTTTAATCTGGAATATCTTTAATCTCAGAAGAGTTAGTTATATGGAGTTATATCCAGGAATTTGTTTATTTCTGATTTCTTTTATGCCCGAGCAAGAGCTTCTATAGCCAGATAATTGATATTTGTTTTGTCTTTCATATTTATTTCTATAATGAGTCAATTACAGATACATATTATAGTTATTTTCTATATATTATTATTTATATTATTATTATCTATATGTTATCTATATATTATTATTATTATTAGCTATATATATTATAATTCTAACTTATAGGAGAAAACAGACCTTATTTTTTCTGGTCCTGAGACTTGAACTCAGGACCAAGGCACTGTCTCTAAGCTTTTTTATTCTACCATTTGAGCCACAGCTCTACTTCTACCTTTTTGGTGGTTAACTGGAGATAAGAGTCTCATGGACATTCTTGCTTGGGGTGCTCTAATCATGATTCTCAGATCTGTCTCCTAAGTAGCTAGGATTACAGGCATGAGCTACCAGCATCCAGAAGAAACTGACTTTTTACAAATTTCTTTGAGAATAAACTAGGTATAGTGGTACATGTCTGTGATCTTAGCACTGTGAAGGCTGAAGCTAGAGGATCCATATTCTGAGGCCATCCTGGGCTACATGATAAGAAACTTGAAAGAAAAAAGATTTAAAAAGCTATTTGATTTTAGGCTCAAATGCTATCCTAAGGTCCAATTTTATGATTAATCAATATTTATATATAATGCATGGAGACACGAATCAATAGCCTCAATGTAGAACCAGCCTCCACCCATACCCCAATACAGCACCTCCATCTGGGGATTACTTGGTAGTGAATGAAGGACGTGAACCAAAATTAACTTCTTTTTTTCTCTGCATGAGTAATCACATTTCCTCAATTGACCTATTGATTCTCCCTTCTCTTTCCCATTGAATATAACATCTTCTCTAGGACATATTAAACATTTACTTAGAGCAAAGACTTTTATGTATTGTAGGGACTTTCCACACATAATAATCACATTATCTGTATTCCTTTTGCTATGCTTTAAGATATGGGAAATAGGAAACAAACTTTTTATGTGTATTTATTTTGTGGTTGGTCGTGGGACTTGAACTCGGCCTAAGAGCTGTCCCTGAGCTCTTCAGCTCAAGGCAAGCACTCTACCACTTGAGCCACAGCGCCACTTCCAGATTTTTTGAGTAATTTTTTTTTTTTTTGGTCCGGTTGTGGGACCTGAACTCTGGGCCTGGGCGCTGTCCCTCAGCTCTTCAGCTCAAGGCTAGCACTCTATCACTTGAGCCACAGCGCCACTTCCAGCTTTTTTTCTTTTTGCTTATGTGGTGCTGAGGAATTGAACCCAGGGCCTCATGCATGCAAGGCAAGTGCTCTACCACTGAGCCACCTTCCCAGCCCTTTTTGAGTAATTTATTGGAGATGAGTCTCATGGACTTTCCTGCCCGGACTGGCTTCAAACTGCAATCCTCAGATCTCAACCTCCTGAGGAGCTAGGATTACAGACATGTGTCATTGGCACCTGGTATGCTTATTATTTTAAATAAAAATGTTCACAAAGTCATATGTAGTGGCTCATGGCTGTAATCCTAGCTACTTGGGAGACAGAGAGTGGAAGGATCATGGTTTGAAGTTTGCCCAGGCAGAAAATTATACAAGATACCTTCTGAACTGAGAGCTGGGTTGGGTGAAGCGTGTGTACCTGCCATCTCAGCCATGCCCTCAAATAGGTGAATTGTGGGACAAGTGTGTGCTCTGGCAAGAACAAGACTCTCTCTCAAAAAATAACTATAAAAAAAAGTAGAGGTGTGGTTCAATGGTAGAATGCCTGGCAAGCATCCCAGTATTGCCAAAAACAGTATATCTAGCAATCTAGCTATAACATACTTATAACATATATGCATACATACACATGTGCACACATATCTATTCTTTGAATCTCCTATTTTAGAGACTATTTTAATAAAGGAACCATTTATTTGAGGTATGATAACTAAAGAAGACAAAACTTTTTATGAAGAAAACTAATAATTATTTAATTCTTAATGGGCTCTGTTGGATCCTTCTTAGAGAGATGGTTTTGAACAAGAAAATAATTACTGCTAAGTTCCTGAACTTTACCTTCTGTTTTCTAAATCACTTTAGCATTTTAAAAGACATTTTGCCCAAGCTTGCAGGACTGTTGAGATTGACTCTCTAATGCCTGCTCCTTCCCAAAGAGGATTTGGTGAACTTAAAGCAGGTTTTATGCAGATGAATGATGTAAATGACCCAACTGTGTCCCCTGGTTCAAGCCCACCTCTTTTTAGCCCCATTAATCTTCAGCCCAAACAGAATTAGTGCTATTGAAGAGTCCCATAGTTAGGACAGACTTGAGAGGAGGCAGCTGAGGGCAAAATAGACAGCATTTCTGAAACTACCAGAAAAAAAATCACTTGGCCTCCAGAGAAAATGTCTTTAATATCTAACTAGTTATTCTGGAATGAGAATTGGGCACAAGAATGTATTATCCACTGTCTCTGCATCTCACCTCTTTCTGTCAGGAAAAAAGATTTCCCAATGTGGCAGACCCTGGGTCACCTCCTCCATCTTTCTGTGGTTAGTTAAGTGCTGTCCACTTCCAACATACATTGAACTTTTGGTCCTAATCCCACACACCATCTACATACAAATAATTTAACACTTGACTTCATTTAAAAAATAACAAAACCAAACATGTCTCTTAAATCTCTCCTGCAAAAAGACTGCTTGTGGTAGAGACCCACCAGATATAAAGACATTAAATCTCACTTTCTTGTTTTAAAAGTGCTTTACATAGATCACCACCAACTGGCTTGTAAATTTCAGTCAGCCTTCAATCCAGTCCTTTAAAGGAGCTGAAAAATGTCCCTGGGCCCTCAAAGGACACACCTGTTATCTGAAACAGTTTTGTGTTTTTTTTTTTTTTTAACCAGCTTGTTAAGTAGCTTTGACAGATCAAAGACCCCAGACAATAGCCACAAACTTTAACAATAGTGTAGCCTTGAGCAAAAGGTCCTGTCAAAGCCAGGCTTGTGCCTGTGGCATTATGGCCAGCAATTGAAAATAAATTTTACTTGAGTAAGTACCTCAGCCTGATCAGAGGCACTGCCTCAGCTGAAACAAAAGCAGTTGGGGATAAGTTATTGACTCCACTGACAGCCTGAATGAACTTCATTATGCCAGCCCACTCTTAGTAAATGTGTCAGGTTTTAAACTGAATTAGGTGGCAGGTGCATGAACCATTTCCCCATGCCCCTTGAGACAACAGCCAGCCAATCATCACCTGATTCTACAGACAAATGTTTAGATTTGTTTTTTTTTTCATATCGTAAGGCCATAAGTGAAAGCACATTTAAATCTTTTTTTCCTCTTCCTCCCTCACCAATGTGTTATGTTCCCATGTCCCCATGCTTTGATGGAATGGGGTTCATAAAGACTAGGCTGCCCCCTCCAAACTTCCCTCCCTCTGAGGCACAGATTTCCGGAACGATCTGGAATCTTCACTCACTTGGGGTTACTGGATTTCAGTCTCTGAACCACAGCTTCTTTTCTGTTCTAGCAGATTAAAATGCAAAGACACATAGCCCCAATCTCATCTGTCCATCTTAAAAAAAAAAACTTTAAAAAGATTATCTTTGAAGTATGAGCCAGATTTGAGATATAGGTTGGAGGCAGAATGGTGAAGTAATGGACCAACTTTTGGGAGCTAGCTTACAGAGCTGAGAGATTTTAATCTATATAAAGTACTTCCTTCTAGCAAACCTTGTCACCTCTGTCATGTCCCTTGAGCTGAAGCAGAATCCATAACTCTTGACAGTTTTCTCCCGTGAAGTGTCTACATGTGAGCATTAGCAGTTTATCGGTACATTTTTTGTACATGTGGCCGCAGAACATCCTTGTTTTATGATCTTCCCTAGGCTTGTAAGAATAAATGCAAGATCAGCTAAACTTTAGATAGTTTGACACCAGCTCTCATTACTTAATCATGAGACAGGACTATTAAGACAAGTAAAAATGAAAAGCCTGACTTCCAATGAGAGAGGGAGAGGGCTGTCTCGTGCCATTGGCTGAGGTCCTGATTAAAGGTAATGAGCAGGAAGATGCCTTTGTCCTGAGTGGCTTAAAGACCCAAAGGCTATCTTTCTAGTAAAACATCTTTCACTTCTAATTCTCTTTTATTCCAGATAGATAACAGTACTTTTTTTTTGACATACATCTTTAATTCTGAGCACCTTCTAGAAGTTGTCAGCTCTTTACCCAATGGATGAATAATAACAGGAGTGTTTTAAAAACCTCATATTAAAAGGTTAGATTTCTCTGAGTCCAGTCTTTGCTGTCTTTGTGGCCATATCCAAGTACAATTTGGCTCAAATCTCTAAAGGAACTTCAACCAGTTCTGGACTGTTGTTTGTTTGCCTGTATTATTTGGCTGGATTCCATGGTTCAACATTTGCATTCTAAAAGGAAGGTGGATTTGAATCTTTTTACTTCAGAAAAGAATCCATTGTCATTCTAAAATTGATCTGTGTATGCATGTGGATGATACATACTAGCCAAGAGTACAGAATTAGTTTTCCGTTAGGGCAACCTAAAGCTGCCCTAAGTTAATACAGGAAAAGGGTTCCACAATGGCTCTCACTTGCTGGAGCCCTTCCTCCCCCACAACCACAGCAGATGGTGTTTCATAGTTGGTCACAAATGGCTGTCAGCGAGTGTTTGTCTGCCTGCCAGTAACCTGTGGTTCAGGGACTCCCTTAGAGAGTGTACCAGCCCTGACTCTGCTCGTAACAGCATCTGAGAAAATGATCCGTCCTTTCTTGTCAGGCACAAAATTAGCCATCTCACTTTCAAACTGTTGACAAGGGCGGTATGAAAGAAATCAGGACTGAGCCTGCCCAGCTGATGTTTCTTCAGCTCCGGTTCTCTGAGTCTCATGCAGACAAATCCAAAAGCAGACTTTGTGACAATGATGTTGTCACCAAATAGACCATCTTGGAATGACCCCAGCTCCAGTACCAGCATTTCCTGCAGGGACTTGCTTGAACTCACCATTGGACTAGTTTTGTTCTTTTGGGCAACAGATATTTCCTCACCCCAGGGCCTCAATCAGACTTTATACCAAAATGACCTTCAGTGGCATTGCCTTGGATGAAAGGGGAGAAACCCCCCAAGGGTGGCCAAGGTTCCAAACACCATCCTTGCAGCTCTTGGCACCATCCCTAGTTGGAAGGCAAGATGCCAACCCTAATGCTTCTGTGCATGCAAACTGCCCTGAAGTACATGGAGCAGCCATTAATGAACTAAAGGGGGAAGAAGATGATAGAAAGAACGGGGATGAGATAGAGAGGAGGGGAAAAAGAGGAGGAAGTGGGCAGGAACTAACCTTCGTTGAGAACTTGTTTTGAGACCGTCGTCGTTGTTAATATATCAAATGTTTGTTCACCCAGAAATGGTAAAATTAGGTAGCATCACTCCTCTTTTCTGGATGGAAAATAAAGCTTAGAAAACTTAAGTATCATTCATGAAGGATCAGAAAAATTTTTAAAAATGGTAGAAGTGGAATTCCAATTCTAGTCAATATAGTTGGGAGTCAAATGCTGGGTGGTAGAAATCTTGCTGTTTGCCTCACGGTGGTGTCTAAGTGGGCATGTGATTTATCCTTTCCGTGACTCCGTTTCCTTATTTGTAAAATAAGGCTATTAATAATCTTTGTTTGCCAGAATTGTGGAAGATAGAATGAGTTAATACATAAGCAATTTGAAGAGTCCTGGATAACAGTAAGCATTCTCATATAGTATGCTTCAGTTTTTGCTGCCTTTATGTTTTCAAGTACTTATTTCACTATAAAGTATTTTGTTTACTATCTCCTTACTGGTAAATTACCCTTTTAGAATCCTCCTTATGACAAAATCTTTCCCTGCTGGTGCTCTAGTTTGGTTTGTTTGCTTATTTGTGTTTTAAGCAGACGAATCTCAAGTCTATGCCTGCAGTATCAATCATGAAAAGCATAACAATTTTTGTATCAGAAATGATTACACGGTTCCTTTTTTTTCTTGCTTTATTTCCTCCTCCCGCCCCCTACCACTCCTGTTGTTGTCTTTGTGTTGTCAGGGATTGAACCCAGGACTTTCCATATGCCAGGCAAGGGCTCTACCATTGAGCCACATCTCTAGTTCTTACCATTTCTTAACTATGTAATCCTAGGTAATTTCCTAAACCTTTCTCAGCCTCACTTTACCCATGTCTATAAAGAAAAATACCAATTTATACATCTACTACAATGATTAAGTGAGAATAGGTACGTAGAGTGCCTGACACACAACAGGCATTTGGTAATTTATGGTTAGTAATCACAAGTAGTAGCCCCTGATTAGATAAATTAGATAGATTAGATAAATGTTGAACCAGAAAGTCTGACGCTGTATACAGATTGATCAAGCTAGAGCCTGAACTTGACCTAACTGTATCTTTTCTTTCTTCTGTGACATTTCTCCTATTTAATCCCCCTGAAGTAATATTCTAGGTAATGATCACCAACTTCTATAACCATTTTGTCTGGCAAAGGAATTATATTTCCTTACTCTGGACTGAGTCCTTGCTGCTCAGAGCAAAGGGATGCAGTAGTCTCTCTGTCCATAATACCACCTTCCATGAGGTCAGTGTGGTGATTAAGGACAAAAAAACCCCAACATTCAACTCCTGTATTCTCTCCAGGAGAAATGAGAGGAGCCTTCTGCCAATTGTTAATGATAATAGTCTTATAATTCGAACACCACATTTCACCCAGGAGGATCCCAAATGTTTTATGGATCTACAAATAGTGTCACCCTCTCTTCCCAGTAGGTATTAGGTGGACTAGACTTGGAACATAGCCATCACACCAAAAGTTACCTCCTGTGTCTAAAAAAAAAAGAAAAAGTAAAAAGTAATGTGTCCAAATAAGTGTGAAGGATAAGAACACAAATGCTTTTTACCAAAACACTTTATTTATTTCATAAAATAGGAATAAGAACAAGAGAAGAGTAATATTCACATTAGTTATTTTTAATTAAAAATTATTCATGTTAATGATTCTTCAAAGGTGGAACTCTCAAATGGAGTTCATGTTTCCAGATGATTAGTTCCTACACAGAGAGAATTAACGGACAACTCTTTTTTAATATATATTTTTATTATAAAGATATTGTACAGAGGGGTTACAATTACACGAGTAAGGTAATGAGAACATTTCCTATTGAGCATTGTTACCCTCTCCATTGTTTCTCCCCTACCGTCCCTGCCCTCCCCACCTCCCCAACTTCTGCTTCCCTCTTGCCCACCCCCCACAACCGAAGTTCATTTTCAACAGTGTCTTGTACATCTCATTGTTACAATATTTAAGCATTTTGTTTTTTCCCTTCCCCACCCCAAATTAGAAAAATGTATATACAAGATGCAGGGCACCGGAATAAAATATAGTGAAAACAGGGGTTATACCATGGGGGAGAAAAATACCAAAGAAACAAAAAAAAATTACATAGTACATTAATGACAACTCTTTAGGAGGTACTCACCAAAAAGAGCAGAAAGCAAATCTAAAACAATGAAATCAATTAAGGAGAAATTATGGTTAGATTTATAAAAATATAGAATTTACTCATATCTTTTCAGCTCTTTTTTTTTTTTTTACCAGTCCTGGGACTTGAACTCTGGGCCTGGCCACTGTTCCTGAGTTTTTGTGCTCAAGTGCTCTACCACTTGAGCCACAACTCCACTTCCAACTTTTTTTGTGCGTGTGGTTAATTGGAGATGAGTGTCACAGACTTTCTTGCCCATGTCAACTTTGAACTTCGATCCTTAGATCTCAGCCTCCTGAGTAGGTAGGATTACAGATGTGAGCCACCAGTGCCCAGCTTCAGCTATATATATCTTATTCTGATGATCTATGACTGTCTAAAACACTACCCTTAAATTTGGGGACTTCAAACAACTACTATTTAATTCTATCCATGATTTTGTTTAGGCCAAGTTTTAGAATTTCCAGAGGGTCTATAACAAATCCTCCAAGAGAGAGAGGAAGGGAAGCTTTTGGTTTCCTTTAGACTTCAGAGGCTCTGGGACTGCCACACCCACTGTGTTATATCACTCAAATCAGTGACAGGACCTGCTAGGGAATGAAGAGGGGAGACAGAAACACAGACTATACCTTCAGTTAAGAGAGATGTTCTTGTTTTCAATTGGCCACATTTTCATTGAATGAAAGCAGTTTGAGGCAGAAATACATTATGGTGGACTTTACCTTGTAAAAAAGAATAATTACTTTGTAAGGTGGATTGTACTTTGTCCTGACTTTGTTCTAGAAAGACATTCTGTTGACTTCAACTTCCTACCTCTTTTAAGCTCCTTGTTTCATGGTTGCACCCGCTTGGCAGAAGTCAGTTACCTGTCTACTCTCAAGTGTCTGTAACACATAGTTTCAGCGCTTCACCTGAAAAAGGCAGGATCCACAGTGCCTGGAAAAGCAAATGACATCAGACAGGTATGTGCTGCATACCTGATGTCCAGGAGAGTTTCCCCTACTGACTGCAACATTCATCAACCCACTTTCCAAATTCAGTCTTCTGAAACAATAATAGCATCAACTACACATGGCAGCTAACACAACCACAACTACTCATTATACATGAGGCTATCCTCAAATTCCAGTCCCATTTATCAACTGAGTCTGGGTGATGGTTTTCCTCCATTTCCATACCACCCTCACCTTGATTTGCTGTAATGTTTAGTACTGAATGATTCAGTTTACCATTGCCAACACTCCTGCTTGTTGAATAAACTCCAAGACAGATCTCAGGAGGCTGAGATATGAGGATCAAGGTTTGAAGTCAACGTGAGCAGAAGAACTCAAGAGGTGTTCTCAAGTTATGTCCAATTAATCAGCAAAAAGCTAGAAGTAGAGATGTAGCTCCAGTGGTAAAGCATCAGCCTTGAGCAAATACATCGAGAAGGGTACAAGTAAATATCTTTACCTGATACTGGTGATCTGGGCTTATCTGTCCCTGAGTGACTGGGACACTTGGATGAGCAGATTCCACTCGGAATGAACTGTGACTCCTGGCATTTATCTATTTCTCTAGTTTCTTAGGGACAAGGTGCCCCATGACATAGACTTTCTGATGGAATGAAGAAGGTACTCAGGTTTTTTGGTTTGTTTTCTTTTTCCCAGTTTTTCAACTGTCTTCTTTTTGTGAGGATATGAGTGATGACTTCTAAACTCTCTACTTTTTTTTTTTGATTGTTGATAGTACTGAGGCTTGAACTCAGAGCTTTGTACTTGTTTATCTGGCACTCTACCACTTGAGCAATGCCTTTACCTTGAATTTTTGCTGGTTATTTTGGAGATAGAGTCTCTTGAACTATTCTTCTGGGCCTGACCTTAAAGCATGATCCTTTGGATGTCAGCCTCCAGTGCAGCTAAGATTACAGTTGTGAAACAACATCATTCAGCTACAAGCTATTTATTTGTTTATGTGTGTGCTGGATCTGGGGCTTAAACCCAGAGCCTGGGCACCATCACACAGCTCTTTTGCTCAAGGCCAATGCTGTACCACTTTGAGTAACAGTGCCACTTCACAATCTTAGTTCTCAAATTCCTATTTATTCAATTTATATTTAATGTATTTGGTAATAAGCATATCTGTTTTTTTTGTTTTTGTTTTTGTTTTTTGTCAGTCGTGGGGCTTGAACTCTGGGCACTGTCCCTCAGCTCTTCAGCTCAAGGCTAGCGCTCTACCACTTGAGCCACAGCGCCACTTCTGGTTTTCTGAGGGGTTTATTGGAGATAAGAGTCTATTGGACTTTCCTGCCCAGTCTGGCTTTGAACCTCGATCCTCAGATCTTAGCCTCCTGAGTAGCTAGGATTAAAGGCGTGAGCCACCAGTACCCAGCCATATCTGTTTTTTTAATAAGCAAATATCTGTTTAATATGTTTAATGTTTTAGTAAGCATATATCTGTTTTTCTGTTTCTTTAAAATCTTCCTTATTTTCCTTAATATATATTCAATGTTTTGCTTAACATATAGAATATATTATATACTATGTGTAATATATTTACATATTATATATAACTTATTAGGACATTATTCATCTCGTAACTGGGAAGAAAGTCTCATTTAAGGAGACATGGCAGGCATTCAATCATAGATCTGTAGAATAAGATACAAAATATTTACTTTTGTTTTAGCTTTTCAATGCAATATTTATTTATTTTTATTGTGAAAATACCGTACAGCGGGGTTACAATTACATGGGCAAGGTAATGAGTACATTTCTTATCAAGCATTGTTGCCTCTTCCTTTGTTTTCCCTTCCCATCCCTTTCCTTCCTATCCTGTCCCACTCCCCCCCCCACCACTACACCCCCCCCCCATGCTGGCCAAAGTTGTAAAGTTCATTTTTTGACATAACATCTTGTACATCTCATTGTTGCAATGGGTCCACCTGTATCCCTATTCAAGAAGTAAATATGAACGCTTCCCAGGCATACAAGGATAGATTAACACAAGTGCTCAGCTAATTGCCAGCAGCTCTCCTTCCCACTTGGAACCAGAGAGGACAATAATTAACAGAACTTGTGAACCAGTAACTCTTGTGATGGCTTTGGTCTGGGAAGATCTGGGTACTTCCTTGCTTGCTTCACTTCAATCTGTTCTCTTGTTTACTCCACAAAAGTTGTTTTGGTGATTAAAGTCCCTCATTTATGCCTCACCTAGTTCCTTAGATGTATTATTTGCCCTTTAGTATTATTTGTTATTGACTTTAAATACAGTGGCATAGCTACTAATATGTTCGTTCAAACACAAATATGTAGAATTTGTGATGTTGAACATCAAAACCATCTCAGAGTAATTATAAAAATGATCATTTAGATGGTATCTACATGTCTGTGCGTGATTCTAACAAAATGATGCACAAGTTGATACCTGCTTTCCATGGCATACTCAAGTAAAAGAGTACCCATGCACAAAAGGCAAAGAAACCCTCGTGTTCTCCTTTGTCTATCCTACTGACTCACCAGCCTGGCAAGTCTAAATCCCAGTTTCTAGCTCCCTGGCTCTCTCATTGGTTTCTGTATCAATGAATCACACTGCCATTTAACTAAGCCAAGCTGCTAGGACTCATCCAGGGATATTAGACACCATATCCTATACATTCCATCTTCAAAACATCACTTATTTTTTTCTCACTTTTTTAGTATATGTGTTGCTGTTCTTAGCTCAGAGGTAAATGAACAAACTGGCGCACTGTTTATTTTTCTGTGGTTTAACAGCTAAGAATTGGTGTTATACTTTAAGTGTTTAGAAAAAAATTGGAATAATATTTTGTAATGCATGAAAATTATGTGAAATTCAAATGTCAGGGTCTATAAACACAGTTTTATGGAAATACAGCCATGCACATTCCTTTATGTGATGTTTGTGGCTGCTTTCACACTACAGTAGTAGAATTAAATAGAGGCAACAGAAACTTATGGCCTGTAAAATCTAGACTATTTAGAAGGTTGTTATCTGGTCCCTTATAGGAATGTGTGCCAATTTATACTTTTGATGGTGATTCAAATATTCTTGCCTGGGTAATCTTTCATGGTCTTCTAATTGCTTTTTTTTTCTTCTTAAAATTGTTTCCCTTGGTAGTCAGTCTCCCTCTTGTAAGAATAATCAGTACAATTTCCAATTTCCTTTTTATAATTTTTATTGTTTTGTGTTTTGTTTTCTGAGTCAGGGTCTCATTGTGTAGTGCAGGCTGGCCTTGGAATTGCTATTTTTCTTCCTCAGCCTCTGTGCTGGGATTACAGGAATAGGCCATTATGCCCATCTAATCTTCAGTGATTTTCTAACATTTCAAAATAAACAAATTTATCTTTTTCATCTGGGTATTAGGAGAAATAAAATATGCTCAGTATCTGATGTCTTAAACAATGTTTTACTGAGAATCTTAGACATTTCTAAATGTCTACTATTGAATACTATCCTTATCTACCCATTATGGTTAAACTTAAGTGTTAACTAGATCACAGGATATCTAGATATTTGGTTAGCATTGTTCCTGAGTGTGTCTGTAGTGTGTTTCTAGATGATTAAATTTGAATTGGAAGACTGAGTAGAACCTATCCCTTTGATCTGTCCCAAGCTGCCAAAGCTTCTCCTGCATTTGGACTAGGTTTTATTTCTTCAGTGTTCCTTATTATCAGGCCAAGAACTCAACTGGAACAACACCAGTGACTTTCCTGGGTATTTAATGTGTTGTCAGCAGATTGTAGAGCTATGCAGCCTCTGTAATCATGTGAGTCAATTCATTATACTTTCTCCTCTCTTGTAGGTGTATGTGTAGATAGATGATAGATAGATAAATAGATAGACAGACAATTCTAATGTTTCTGTTTCTGCTTTTTTCATCATAAAGTAAAATCTGCCATGCAGCAATATTTAATTTTTTGTTGTTGTTGTTGGTTGTGGGGCCTGAACTCTGGGCTTGGGCTCTGTCTCTCAGCTCTTCAGCTCAAGACTAGTTCTCTACCACTTGAGCCACAGCACCACTTCCAGCGTTTTCTGCTTATGTGGTATTGGGGAATCGAACACAGGGTCTCATACATGCAAGGCAAGCACTCTACCACTGAGCCACCTTCCCAGCCCCTAATTTCTTTATTAAGTGATTGATCTCAGACTATGAAGTACTACCATAAAATAGTAATGAACATATAGACCTAAGCCATTGTAATTTCACAACCAATATTTTAAGAAGAAAATTAGACAGTTTCCCACAGATTTCCTCTAAACTTTCTCTAAAGTATAATGCACCAATTAGTAAGACTTAGCAAATATGACTATGTTTAGAAATACAACATAAGTAGAGAAATCTATAATATTAGCAGCCACTTATTGGCTTTTCTGGGGGGGCTATTCTTATTTCTATTCAGAATGACCCTGAATAATGGTCCATAGTTTGCTGTGTAGTTAGAAACATAACACTGGCTATCAAAACAAGTAACATAAATTTTTTTTTTAAAGTTTATTTTGGCTGGGTGCCAGTGGCTCACGTCTGTAATCCTAGATACTCAGAGGGCTGAGATCTGAGGATCACAGTTCAAAGCCAGCCCAGGCAAGGAAAGTCCATGAGACTCTTATCTCCAATAAACCACCCAAAAACCCAAAGTGGTGCTGTGGCTCAAGCAGTAGAGCACTCGCCTTGAGCTCAAGAGTGCAAGGACAGCACCCAGGCCCAGAGTTCAACCGACTGAAGAAAAAAAAAGAAAGAAAAAAAGTTTATTTTGAAATTTTAAAATGTCTGGAGACATGGCTTAAGTGGTAAAACACTTGCTAAGCCCTGGGTTCAGTCCCCAGTTCTACCAAAATAATGTGCATTGAAATGAAACCTATTTGATGTCAAATATATTACAATATGACAGAGATGTTTGAAAATCATCGCTCATACAGAAATTCATCAAGTAAATGAATGTACTAGGAAATCATCCAACAATAACCAAGTAAATAAAATAATAATGAGTAACAAAAAGAAAATCGATCCAGAAACCATTTATTAATTTATCTTAAAAATGAACACATAGGTTATACGTGACTAAAAACGTATTTCAAAACTAGGTGCTGGTGGCTTATGTTTGTAGTCCTAGCTGCTCAGGAGGTTGAGAGCTGAGGATCATAGTTTGAAGCCAGCCTAGACAGGAAAGCCCATGAGACTCTTATCTCCAATAAACTACTCAGAAAAAGCCGGACATGGTGCTGTGGCTCAAGTGGTAGAGTGCTAGCCTTGAGCACAAAGAGGCTCAGGGACAGCACCCAGACCCTGAGTTCAAGCCCCAGGACTGACAAAACCAAACCAAAACAAACCCAAAACATTTGCAGAAATTCAAATAAAAATAGTAATCACAGCTTTCCTCATTTTACATATCTTGGCACGGGATATGGTAAGAATCTTCTACAAGACCACTTTCCTCACCAAGGGACCAAGAAATTAGCTGTCTCTCAGTACTTGCTTCTCTTTTCAGGACTTATATTCTTCCATTTATCCAAAACTATTTATCATTCTTTAGCCAAACACTATAAAGTAGAATAAAATTTCCATCTTTAAGAATTGATATTCTTCTTAATTAGCACAACTACATACAAGGACTCTAATTAAATTGATATAAAACTGATGATAAAAACAATAATCATACATATTGATACTTACTAGCATTGAATGAAAGAAACTAATAAATGAGAAGGATTTCCCAAGCAGAACATATAGAGCTGTTAAAAAAGTTATTCATCTTAATGAGAGTCTAACTAGTGTAAGCCACTGCTATAAAATATGGGAGGATCCATTTACATTAATCTAACTTACATTTTCTTAAGAATACAGACATTTTTGTGTTTAATGATTTAAAAATAATTTAACTTTCTTCCTGTAATTATTTTGTTTTCTTACAAGTGGGATGGAAGGAAGGCTTATATGAGGATAAATTTTTTCTGGTTTTCCATCAAACATATATATGTAATTATATGTATATATATGTGTATATACACACATGTATATGTATATATACATATATAAACTTAAGGTTTATTTTTATTAAGAGTGTAAGCCAAATATTCTGGGCAAGTTTTTTTTGTTTGTTTGTTTGTTTGGTCTTGGGGCCTGAACTCTGGGCTTGGGTGCTGTCTCTCAGCTCTTCAGCTCACGGCATAGTGCTCTACCATTTGAGCCACAACGCCACTTCCGGCTTATGCAGTGCTGAGGAATCAAACCCAGGGCCTCATGTATGCAAGGCAAGCACTCTACCACTGAGCCACCTTCCCAGCCCCCAATTTTTTTTTTTAACAGAGTTTAATACCAGGAAGGACATTCAAGTGATTCAGGAGATTGGAGCTTTGAATTGGTGGTAGTCTTAAATGTAAATAAATCTGTTTATTGGGAAATAAAAGATCTGAAAACACATTAAAAATGAAAACATACAAGTAGATGTTAGGTAAACACTGAAAATAAAGTAAATACAGGAATATGATTCTACTTGGTACCTGTAAGTGATCTCAAAACATGCTTTCTAAACAACTAACAGCTCAAATTTCTTAACTAAGCCTGTCCTTCAATCATTTCACATTTTAGATGACATTCCTTTTTATTAATTATTATTAGATTTAAAATATTTTTATAGCCAGGCACTGGTGGCTCATGCCTATAATAATCCTAGCTACTCAGGATGCTGAGATCTGAGGACTGAGGTTCAAAGCCAGCCTGGGCAGGAAAGTCCATGAGACTCTAATCTCCAAATAACCACTCAGAAAACCAGAAGTGGCACAGTGGCTCAAGTGGTAGAGCGCTAGTCTTGAGCTGAAGAACTGAGGGACACTGCCCATGCCCAGAGTTCAAGCCCCACAACCAACCCCCCCAAAATATTTTTATAGTTTATAGATCTTTTATTCTCTTTTTTAATCAACAATACTAAAGGAGTTCCAATATGATAATTGCATGGATTTGTAGTGTACTCTGAACAAACTCACTACTCCATTATATTTCCTTTATCCCTTTCTCTTCTTCTCCCTCCCATCAAACATTGGTGGGTTTCTTACGCTATTCTCATTTATATTTAACAGACTTGATCCTCTTCACCCACCTCTTTTTTCCTTCTAGCCCATCCCATTAATCCTCCCTAATGATCCTCTTTTTATACTTAAGCTTTGTTGTTATTGCCATCATCATCATCATCATCATCATAACCACCACCACCATCACTGTAGGTCTAGATTTCTCACATAAGTAAATACATGCAATACGGTTTTTGGAGGGTGTCTTATCTCAGCATGATAACCTCCAGTTCTATTCATTTTCCTGTAAATGACTTAATTTCTTTTTTTTTCTTTGCCAGTCATGGGGCTTGAACTCAGGACCTGAGCTTTATTTGCTCAAGGCTAGCATTCTACCACTTGAGCCACAGTGCTACTTCCAGCTTTTTCTGTTTATGTGGCACTGAGGAATCAAGCCCAGGGCTTCATGCATGTTAGGCAAGCACTCTACCACTAAGCCACATTATCAGCCCTTAATTTCATTTTTGTAAGCAAGAATGCATAGCATCATTTTTAAAAAGCCAAAGCCAAGAATCTTTTGAGTGATTCCATTTATTTGCTATGTACAAGGCTCCAAGTTCAGTTCCTAGCATTGCAAATAACTAAGTTTAAAAAAAAAACAAGAAAAACTAACTTGTAACATCATAAGAGTGATTACTTTTGCAGAAGTGTTTCAGTGGGAAAGGTCCTGAAGAACATGTCTACACTACTTCTTGACAGTAGAGTGTAGAGATGGCACTGTAAGAGCAGACATTTTGTGATATTGATCATTAGCATTAGTCATGATGTGGGTAGAACATATTTTTAGTCAGAATCCTAGCTGCAAGGGAGTCTGTCATATCTAGTTTTCATATTCTTCCTCTTTTTAGTTTTCCCAGGTGATAAATGAGGTCAGTATTGTTTATAAAAATGGATGCCATTCTTTTGGGTGGATGAATTAAAAATTGGATAATAGCCTTTTTTCAGGAAGTAACTCTTCTGGCTTTTTAAATGTTTGATGAGTCTTAGTTTTGTACTCCACTTCCTCCTCCAAACTTAGAAACTGTAGCCAGCACTTGGAACATGAAAAGACTTTCTTCTTGTTCCAGTACCTCCAACCATGATCCATATGTGGATTTTCAGTTTTGAAAAATTTGAGACAAAATAGATGAAACGAATTGTTAGTGTTTTCATGGCACCATGATTGATAGCCAATGATCTGCATTTGTAAACTTGGTACACAGAAGATATTTTCCCAAGCTTGGGATTGTCCTTTCTGAGTTGTAAGAGAACTTGATCTGTTTTAAATGATTACTCACAGATTTTATAAAGAGCAGAGGACTCCTGAGTGGGGTGCACACTGCCAATGCGAGCCTGCCACTGGATGAGCGTGGGTGAATTGAGGGTATCACTCCCTTGTTTCTCAAGTTCCAAAAGGCACTTCTCACGATTCATAAACTTAACTTCTTTCTTTCTTTTTCTTTCTTTCTTCCTTTCTTTCTTTCTTTCTTTATTTCTCTTTCTTTCTTTCTTCCTTCCTTCCTTCCTTTCAGAACTTTCAAGCATCTGAGGCATTTAAAGGTAGTGCAGGTTTTCTATTTTGGCTTTATGCTATTATAGAAGCCACAAAGTCTCAGGTTCCAAGGTCTGATTTTTGACTTGCTGGGCTTAAAAAGTCTTTGAGAAAGGAAACTACGGAGGTGAGCCTAGATTACCTTAGCTTTCCTCCCTAAGAATGCTTTCCAAACTCTGGAATAAGAAACAGAGTTCTAGCAGAGAGGGAGAGTTTCATGAAGTAGAAGAAACAGAACAACATTCAAGCTAGCCATGGCACCTGGATTTAGGAAAAAATACCATGGAAAAAAGATCTACAGACAAGGAGTCTCAAAAATGTGCAAAGCAGGAAGCTGGACACTGGTGGCTCCTGCCTACAATCTCAGATCTGAGATCTGAGGACCAAAGTTTGAAGCCAGTCTGGGTGGTAAAGTCTGTGAGACTTTTATCTTCAGTTAACTACAAAAAACCCCAAAAACAACAACAACAACAAAAAACAGAATTAGAGCTGTGTCTCACAGGGTAGAGTGCCAGCCTCAAGCAAAGAAAGCTCAGGGACAGTGTCCAGACTCTGAGTTCAAGCCCAGGACGGAAACATATTAAAAAAAATTGCACAAGCCGGGCACTGGTGGCTCAGGAGGCTGAGATCTGAGGATCGCGGTTCAAAGCCAGCCCGGGCAGGAGAGACCGTGAGACTCCTATCTCCAATAAACCACCATAAAACCGGAAGTGGCACTGTAGCTCTAGTGGTAAAGCGCTTGCCTTGAGCTGAAGAGCTGAGGGACAGCGCCCAGGCCCAGAGTTCAAGCCCCATGACCGACCAAAAAAAAAAAAAATTGCACAAAGCTACACATGCCTAGAGCATATGGGAAAGTTATCAGAGTAGGGCTCTGGAAGGCTAGTGTGCTTTGCAGAGATGCTTAGGGGCCTCAGAGTTTCAGGATACATTGAAATTTTGACTTGGTCAGAAGAGACAGACATAAGTAAAGAGCCTGTACCTAGAGTAAGATCTGTATGCTAAGAAAGAGAATGAAACCAAAATAGGCCTGCCTTAACAAAGACTAACAAGCTGATTATACAGACCAAGATAATAACAATCATTGAATTCTCTATCAGAAGAAAAGAAATATACCATTATTAGAGGAAGATAAAATAATCTGGAATCTCTAAAATACATCATCCAAATTGCCTACCACTGCTATTTAATCGATAGACTTAACATTGTGTAATAGAGCAGATCCAGTGTGGGGAGAGCTGAGGAAAAGCCACATGTAAACAAAACCTAAGGGGTTTAGGCCAATAGGAATTCACAGATTGGTTCTGGGGATCTGGCTTTGAGAGGGAGTTTACTAACAAAGAGTGCTGAAAGGAATAGGAAAGGAGAAGGGAGAAGGGCTGATGTGAACAACTGCTCAGAGAACTAGGTGTTCTGTGCCTGGAGAAGGGAAGTTAGGGTGAGCATTTAAGGTGTTCTCAATGTTATGAAGACAAGAGATTAGCCTTCCCTAAGGAATCTCCCTGGAGTAAGTAGGTATGCATTTGAAGGTGGTAGGTTGTTAGAACTGACCAATCAATAAAAGCTCTGCAGAGCAGTGCCACTCCCTGGTGAAGACCCCTATACAGAACCCTACAATTTCTAGTCTAGCAATGCTATCCAGAATAGTCGCAGATACAAGACAGAGTGTACCAGATAACTTGTGACGCTTTTCATGTCTTTGAGGTTCCAACATTCATTTTCAAGTCCTTATGAACTGCAGAGTCTTCAAATTTTCCAAAAACATATTTCTGAGCTTGTGATCTTTATCACCCCAAGAATTTAGCACCATTTTTGAAGAATACAAATATTTTTATGTCATAATTGCTTTTGCATTTTTCCAAGTGTTCTCATTCCCAACATAGTTTTATGCTTGCCATTCAATTAAACCAATCACTTTTTCTTTGAAAAATTTCACTTACACTGTTGAGTTTACTTATTCTCACTGCTAACGTTGAGGATGACATCCTTCTCTCTGAAGAGGTTGACTTGAATGCAACTAGTTGGGCTTTGCAGAGGTGTCGCTTCAGTCAGGTGCTAGGTGAAATAAGCTTTCTGAAATGCTTTCTATTGATTCTCATTCCTAAAACCACTTTTCCAAATTGGGAGTGGGAAGGAAGATGACTTGGAAAAGCTGCGATACAGGCTTGCATTAAAGTCTGTGAAAGCGCTCTTCAGAGATTTCAATGGAATAGGCCAAGTGTGACAGATCCTGGCTGAACTGGCTGCAGGGAGGAGTATGCTGTCTACAGTACTTTTCCCCAGTACTCTCACAGGCAGAGATAATTAGCAATCAGAAAGCAGAAACCTTATCGTCCATCCCAGCTCCCACCACAGTCCCTGGTGCTTAGTAGGCAGACAATATGTTTACTGCCTCAGCCAGTGAAGAAGTCGATATGAACCAGTGAGTGGATGGCTGAGGGCAGACAGATGGTGCCATGGAAGACTCGGGGCTGTGTTGTAAGTTAAGCATGTCAGGGTTCAGCTCCAGTTCCTGAGCGAAACGTCTGCCTCTCACCAGACCCACACTTCTCATTGAGTGCCTGTGGGTAGATTGTGTTCTGGGGGAGATGATAGCTGCCTGATATGAGAGATGATATCAGAGATTAGTTAACCGTATGGGCTGGGTCCCAGGGGAGGTGTGTGAAATGAATCAGATTAAACAAAATTGATAATGTGAATGCTTAATCAAACAGACAAAGGTAGTCTGCGCAGCTAATTAGGGGCAAATAGAGCGTCCCTCTTGTACCTCATTTAACTGACAAATTGTGCAGACAGTTTTAATGGGAGTCTGTTTAGCAAAGAGAAGGCTGTATAGTTGACAGCTTGGCAAAATGTGGTTTCTGTAACACCACATGATGCTTATGGAAATGAGCCTGGTGCAGCTGAGCTCTGAGTAGTCCTGGTCTGTGCAAATCACAGCAAAACGGACCTTTCACAGTCCACTAGACATTGCATTCTTAAAGGCAAAGAACTCAATTTCAGTATTTGGAAAGGTGGAAGGGTTTTAGCCTCTGAGCATTTGGTGAAATCCACTATTATCAAGCCCAATGAACATGAGAGCAATATCCTGAAGAGAGAAGCAGCTATCATTCATTCCAATAGATGAAAAGACTTGGCATTGCTGTGGGGACACACTGACTTAGACTAAGCAAAGCAAGTGCTCAAAGATGGAAAAGAAGTCATGTAGTCTGCAGAAGCTTCCAAGGCCTTCCAGAAATAGTACTAGAACCTTTCACCATGTTGAAACCAATGCTTCAGCTTGTCAGTCTCTGGTCTCTCTTCCTTTTCCTTTGCTATGAAAGTCCCTTCCTCCTCTCATGGTCAGTCTTTGGGCTGTCCTGTTGGAGATTGTGGGAGGATTTCTGGGAGCCAGTGTCTCCTGAGGAGCGGACAACCCCTTCAGCTGGGGCTGGCTCCCCTCTTCACAAGCACACAGAAGCCCCTCGGCCATATGAACACCACCATCAACTACTCCATGAGAAAGAATGAAACTAGCTTTGGAGTCGGGGCTGGGGTCCCAGGAGCTTTCCTGTGTCCTGAGCTCCCTAATACCGTGCGCAGGGTTTGGCAGCAGGGAGGTAGGCATTCTGTGGACAAATGGAGTCACACGGTTTCTGTTCTCCTGTGTACCAGTAACAGGATGTCATTGTCTGGACTCAGGGACTGGAACATGTGGTTGGATGCACATCGTGGGGATGTGTTTTGCCCCCTCTATGGACGCCCAGGCCACGCATGACGAGTGTTCATTTAATGAAGCAATTTTTGTGAATCACTCCACCAGTCAGACATGGTCCTTTCTGAAAAATGAACAGTTTTGCATAAAATGGTCCATTAGCATCAATGGAGAGGGTCTGACATGTCACAAAGAAGAGGGCTCCTCTGTGGGCCTAGACAGGTGGAACCACTGGGCGGGGCTGTGATTCAAAGACTTTCTCCTACCCAGGGACTCAACCTACACCATGACACTTTACATGCAGAGACAAATAGATGCCCAATTTAGCAAAGTTGGCTAAGTTCCTGAGCAGACCGAATGCACACGGCTTAGAAATGATTGTAAGCAGCATGGTATTGATTTAAGAACATTTTCAACCAGAAGAATGACTGGATTTTTTTTTCATCACATCAAAGCTACACATGTAGCTATATCAGCACTAACACAAATATAATTTTTTCTTCATTCTTCTGAAGCTTAGCTTTTACTTCCTTCAGGCAATTGAGGACTTACAAAAGCACATTTGCTGGAAAAATAGGCCACTATAAAAACAAATTTGAGGTTTTCTTTAGTTTTCATTCTGTTTAAATTTACTAAATTAATGGTTTCCTTTTAAAAGAAAAAAACATGGGCCCTAAAAGGAATGTTAAAGAAAAGGGAAATCCTACAAAGAAAAAAAAATTACTGATAATATCCTGTTAGAAACCAACTCGCATCTAAGAAAGTCAATTTGCTTTCTACTTTTGGCAACTCAACTATGTTAATAACCTATTTTATGCCTATGAAAGCTTGCAAAATATTCTGATTCCTAGGATTTTTAATCTTATGTGGAAATTATTGATTTTCTACAATGCACATGGTTACTGAAAGATATAAATGTAGTTATACCAGTATAGGAAAAACTGAACTATAATTTTAAAATATAAGCATAAAACTTGAAGCAATACTTTTTTTTGTCCACAGGGTGAGGCTATTTACTTCATCCTCCCTGTGTTTTCTTTAACATTTTTCTTACAATTATTATAAAGGTAATGTACAGAGGGGTGATGATTGCATAGATCAGGTTAAGAGTACTTTTTTGGACAATATCACTCCTGAAGCAATATTTCTTTTTTCTTTTTCTTTCTTTTTTTTTGGGGGGGGGTCCAGTCGTGGGGCCTGAACTCCGGGCTTGGGCACTGTCCCTCAGCTCTTCAGCTCAAGGCTAGCACTCTACCACTTGAGCCACAGCGCCACTTCCAGCTTTTTTTCTTTTTGCTTATGTGGTGCTGAGGGCCTCATGCATGCAAGGCAAGTGCTCTACCACTGAGCCACTTTCCCAGCCCCTGAAGCAACATTTCTTAACTTTTGAGAAACAAAAAGAAATAAAGTATAATGTTTTGATTATATTCTTATTGATATTAATTACAATTTCTATAGATCTGTTTATATGTTGATTTACCTATATTAACAGCAACAAAGATTTGTTGTTGTTGTTGTTTCGTTTGAGACAAGGTTTCTCTATGTAGCCCAGCCTGGCCTCAAACTCAACAATCAATTTTTTTTTCATTTTTTTTTTGTAATTTGGAAGGAACTTGTTATTAATACATAATTAAAAACTAATGGAGAGAGGATCAAGATTGAGAGAAGAGTTGGACTTCAATTACTCTAATTCAGCTTCCAGCCTATACCATTAATTTGATCTAAGCCGCCTTGAAACCAAACTTGGGAGATAATGACATTAATAGCAGGGCTAAAACAATTTTTTGTAATTCTGTTCCTTTCAGTGACAGAGTACTCTTGGGTATAGAACCACATTTAAAATGAGTTGGAGGAGAGTTCATTACTAAAGGAATGTTGTTTGAAGACAATTAATAGATAACATTTTAGTCTCTACAAATCTAGCTGGAGCCTCAATCATTAGGAAACAAAACTTAGTCTCACTAATAAGCTTCTTTACCCTTATATACCTACTATCAATGGGATGAGAAAGCATCTCTCAGTCCCAGAGACAGGCCAGAGTTTAGGATAGGAGAAAAGGAACGAAAGGAATAAATGTCTGTCATGATCAGGTCAGCATTCCATGGCTAAATGTGCTCTGGGAGTATAAGAAGAGAAAATAAGATTTGTGAAAAAGGGGTGGTACAAAGGCTAAGTGTGAACTCAGGCAAAGTTAGATTGGAAGACATTATATTTTTTTCTGAAATCAGCATTTCCATTTTTCTCCCCCTGCACTGTCATCAGTGGAAAAAATGTTAACAAAATAAAGTTACTTGGTAATTGAGGCTAACCTTTCCTTTATCTTCTACTACGGTTTTATTATACCCATCTTTGCATTTACTGGGTTGACTCTGGCTGTACAATCTCATCTTGGCTTGCAGAATTTGGAACCTAGCAACGTGTTAACATCTAATATCACTGATGCTAGTTCTCAGATTATCTTCTTCCATTCTGGGTCTTAGATCCAGATTTAAACAATCTCAGAAACTTAGATAGCAAAGAAGAGATTCAGAGACCAGTTGTATTGTCTTTTTCTCACATGATTGACAACTTCACTTTTTTCTTTTTCTTTTTCCAGTACTAGAGCTCAGGGCCTTTTTAGCTGAGCTATACCCCAGTCCTTTTGCTTTTAGTCTATTTTTTAGATAGGATGTCTTACCATTTTCCTTGGATATATCACAGCCTGAGAGAAAGAATAAAGGAAGAAGAATGAAAGGCACTTGAAGAGTCAGAAACTTTATCTTATCTTTTAGATGTTTCTCTGTTTCCGCATCAGCAAAGCTGAACTTTCTGGGAGGTCTATTTTACCAGCATCCAAATGGAAATGAAGCTGGGGCGCCAGTTACCATACTCAGCCCTGCTTAGGCTAATGGGTAAACCTCTCCTCTTGATGATGGGCCCAGCCTTCTGTCTTTAGCCGCACAGCCTATTGCCCCTGCAAGGCACTGAGATTTCCTTGTGGAATTCTAGCCAGTATTGGAAATTGTGGTGGCAAATTAGCAGGGGCCACAGACCAGAAGTGACAGCTCTAGTGCCCTGATGGGGGGACTGTAGCAATCCCTTGCCCACAGCAATTGGCCAGACTTATCATATGGACTAATCACAACAGATCTGGAGAAATAATGGGCACCAGATGTTAGTGCTTTGTAGGCAGGAACTCTCCAGAGGCCACAGCCATGATAGGCAAGCTCCCTAAAATCAAGGACAGGAGTCTGTCACTTATTAATCAAACCAGGAGCCTGGATGTGATCAAGTCTACTCCTTCCTCAGCACCATGATTTCTTCTTGCTGTTAATGAATAGGAACTGGGTTTCTGAGAGAGAGAGACAGAGACAGAGACAGACAGACAGACAGACAGACAGAGACAAAGAAAGAGAGAGACAGAGAGGCAGAAATACATATGTCTATCACATATATACAAATACAATTCAATTTATTATCTTTAAGTATACCTCAGAATGAAATTTTTTATTCAATTGCATTCAGCATTGATATATTGAGAACTTTCTTAATTAAACTTTTTCTTATTTTACTTATTCTAATTACCTTAAACTTTAAAATTATATATTTCTAACACATTGTGTGTTAATTATGAAAAACAGAGATAGTAATCATGAATTACATCATTCTCCTATACATTTTTTAAGATGAATTATTACTTTAATTATACAAATTAATGAGGTCTAGTGTAATAATTTGACATAAGTATAAAATATTAAGGTTAAGGTATAGTATTTCTGTCTCCTTAAACATTAAATTTTTGATTAACATGTAATAGTTGTACATACTTCTGCAGTGCTGTGTAATATTTCAGTGTAGTATGTGCTAGTCAAATCAGGACAATTAACATTACTTTGTGTTTGCTGTCTTTAAACCCCTCTCTTCTAGTTATTCATAAAATATATAATGAGCAGCTCATTGTGAACTATCATAATCTTACTGTACTGTAGAAAATGCTTTGACTTGGGCTGGGAAGATGGCTCAGTGGTATAGCACTTGCCTGCATGCCTGAGGCCCTGGGTTCGATTCCTCAGTACCATATAAACAAAAAGAAAAAAAGCAGGAAGTGGTGTGGCTCAAACGGTAGAGCACTAGCCTTGAGCTGAAGAGCTGAGGGACAGCACACCGGCCCAGAGTTCAGGCCCCAGGACCGGACCCCCCCCCCAAAAAAGAAAGAAATATCTGCAGAAAATGCTTTGACTGTTTCAGTGCCTAAAAATGAGCAAGTGTGGACTTGGCTTTCTGTGTCTGAGTTATTTCACTTCATACAATGTCTTCAAATTCCATCCATTTTGCTGTAAATGGTAATACATTGTTCTTCTTTATGGCTGAAGAATATTCTACATTTCCTTGGTCCACCTGTCTGTTGATGGGCACCTGTTTTGAGTCCATATGTCAGATTTGTGAAGAATGGAGCAATAAATGTGGTGAGAAGGTACCTCTGATATTCTGATATAACTTCCTGTGAGTTATCTCTAAGTAGAGATCTATAATCAAATAATAGAATCATATAAATCTTTTTTTTTTTTTTTGCCAGTCCTGGGGTTTGAAATCAGGGCCTATGCGCTGTCCCTAGCTTCTTTTGCTAAAGGCTAGTGCTCTCCACTTGAGCCACAGCACCACTTCCAGCTCTTTTTGTTCATGTGGTGCTGAGGAATCAAACCCAGGGCTTCATGCATGCTAGGGAAGCACTCTACTACCACTAAGCCATATTCCCAGCCCATCTATTTTTGGTTTTCAAAGAAGCCTCCATACTGATCTCCTTGTGGTTATCCTAATTTACATTCCTGCCAACAATCTGCAAAAGCTCCATATCTCAGATGGGTGCAGGTGGCTCACGCTTGTAATCCTAGCTATTCAAAAGGCTGAGAACTGAGGATTGCAGTTCAAAGCCAGCCTGGGCAGGAAAGTCTGTGAGACTCTTATCTCTTCCTTTTTTTCCTTTCTATGGCCAAAAGGAAAGTCTTCAAAAATTAGCTCCCAATAGTATCAAGAATTTTCCCTCAAGTTGTCAACCTCTTCTTTGTCTAATGGCCCAGGCAACAATGAACTTTCTTTTTTATTTTTTTTAATATGTATTTTTATTGTAAAGATACTGTACAGAGAGGTTACAGTTACATGAGTAAGGTAATGAGTGCATTTCCTATTGATCATTGTTCTCCTTCTTTTGTTTTTCCCCTACCATCCCTCCATTCCCGTGGACCATGAACTATCTAGTGTGTATATTCTATGGTTCTCTAAGTGAGAGCCCAGAAAGTAAATTCCTATAGTCCAGTCAAGAATGGATGCCTAAGGCTCAAACAGAAAGCCAGGCTCCTCAGGATATAGGTAGCCGGACATGTTCTGTCAGTGATCCCGCAAATATAACCCAAGACCTGTACTATACAAGGCAATAAGACTATTAAATAGACCATAAGCACAAAGTTCAAAGGAATTAGGATGGAGCTCAGTGGTAGGTGATTGCCTAGCTCCTACAAGGCCTGGTGTTCAATCTCCAGCACCTTTAAAAAACAAAAATCCCAACAAGAATGAAGTTGAAAGACATACTTGTTCTCATATGTTTTGAACACATGATTCCATTTGCTTTACAGTAATTTAGAGCTTACATAAAAGTCACAGGTATTTTTCAATCAACATTTCTATCCCACAAGTATTTGTTTCCAAAGCTTCTTTAAAGATAATAAAGACATTCATATGGGCCTCACACAATTATTTATTTGAACCAGTACCCAGCATAAAGTTTAACCTGATATTTTCTCTAGAGTGAACAGTTGCCATATATGTTCATAGTGTAAACAAAGTTAAAGGAAACTTCTTTTCAGTCGCTTGTACAGCTTAGATGTTCTGATGAGACAACCTTAGCAGAAATGCTCATTTACATGCAGCTGAGTGGTACTCAAATTTTATCTATTACAAACTTGTTATTGCTACTCAACAGAACTAATTTCTACGTGCTGCCATCCGAGCTCTTTCTTCATCAGTATACAAAAAACATGTCCTGGAAATTGCCTTCATTTTTAGAAGTATTTTAGGAGTCAGACTCTGCCCAAATTCTGCAGAAAACTGATTCTTATTAGTGAGGCTGACTGTCATTGTTAGATGCCAGGGTTCCCTTTGAACGCTCTGCCATCAATTCAAACATGGCATTCCCTCTTGTGTTTCTGAAATTCTTGCAGCAATGATAATATAAATATGGAGAAAAATAAAAGAAGGAAAATGTTTTTAATAGAGAGAAAATTGACAAGAGAAGGAGTTGTAGAGAAGGAAGGGGAAAAGAATGTGGAGGAAGGAAAGAAGAGAGCCTTAAAGAGATGGAAAATGCAGCTCAGGTGGAAGGAAGGGTGGATGTGCAACCCTAGAGTAAAGGCTTGCTGTGTTAAATTTCCATCCATCTGTGACAGGGGCGGGCCCAACTCTTTTGCATTTCCTGAAGCTACTTGTTTTCTTTTTCAGTAGTCATTACCAAATGTATGGCTTCCCTCCATGCGTCTTTAGTCTTACAATGCAAAAGTCAGAAAAGAAAATTAATTTCACATTAGCAACTGGTTAAATGCCTCCACGTTTGTGGCTGAATCACTGCTGGATGAAGACGTATTGTTTTTTACTCATCTAAATACCTACTCAGAGGCCTTGTCACCAAGACTTTAAGCTAAGCCCTTCTGTCATGCATATGGGTAAGTGGGTGGGGTGGGTCTGTGTCCCAGTCATCCATCATCCTTCATCAATGTCACCACCACCTGCAGGGACCCAGCCAATAGGCAGTCAGTCACTCAGGCCTGACAGCTGGCCATCCCTCCCAGGTGGGAGTTAAGCTCTGGGATTCAAGGTATTAGCTTCTGGAATGGGTCATCTAAGAAACACTCCATCTTCAGATCACTAAGGATATTGTTGATTGTGCTCCCCTGAAAGAAAACTGGTCAGGGTGAGGCTGGCTAATCAGTGGATTTGCTTTATACTTACCTACAAGTCTGGTGGATCATCATAGAAAATTAAACATTGGGCAGTTCAGGCAAACACAGTAAGTACTTTCATGCATGGCAAGCATAAGTGTTTATTTTAATGATGAGATTTTACTATCAAGCAAATGTAGACTTGGCAACTAGGTGCCCAATTAAATGAAGAACTAATGAATTAAGACTTTACCATTAAAAACGAGCTTTACATCGTCAGTGCGGGGGCGGGGGGGGGGGGAAGGGGGGAAGGAGAAGGATTGGGATTGGGGGGGGGGGGGGAGGCTGGGAAGGGATGTGAAGGGTAAACAAGAGGAGGAGGCTGCAATGCTTGGTAAGAAATGTACGCATTATCCTGCCCATGTAATTGTAACCCCTCTGTACAGTATCTTCACAAATAAAATAAAAGAAAAAAAAAGAAAAAAAAGACTTTACCATTAATGCTCTCTTTTTCTCTGAACACTTAATTTGTGCCATTTTCAGTTGAAGTATATTAATTATTCTTCAATAGAAGATAAAATTATAATTTTAAGTGTACAGGGATATGGCTTTTTGAATATGTGTACCACTATACCCATCTTCCAAATTACAATGTGGATTATATACTCTTTTTAATGATAATTAAGTTAGGAATATTTAATCTCTTATTGGACTAAAAAAAAAATAGGATTCAAGTTGTTTTTTTTTCCTGCCAGTGTTTGGCTTGACATCTTGACCATAGTAAGTGCTTCACTTTTTTTTTAATTAATGAAGAATTACCAAAATAATTTTGAAGGCAGAATAGGTATTTTAATATCTCAAATACTTATTATGGACAATAACAGAGCAATGAGAGACAAAAATACAAGTAAATAGAATGAAAAAGGAATCTTCTCTACCTCCTAATTGCCAGTGATGAAATTCATTTAACAAATAGCTTTTGGACATGGACAAATGCATTGACTGTATGTTCTTATACTAATAGGTAAACAACCCTCTACCTTTGTGGTACTTTATCACAAACAGGGAAACAGTTCTCTCATGTTAGAGAAAGAAGTGTAAGACTTTAGTTGACCGACCTATTGTAAGAGAACACAAGATCTTAGCCACATCAGACCTGTATTTAGCAAAATTTCAATAGAGTCCGGATAGCGATGGCTCTCTCATCCCATAGAGAGCCAACATCAAGGAAAAGGCAGAAGTAGGAAAGATGCATACTTACTTTCATTTGACATATAAACACAGTCATGGCAGATTAATGACCACAGCCTAATCCTGGAATGAAGATGTAATACTAAATTTAAAATCATTGCCAAACCCCCATAAAGTTCTACTTTTCTTCATGAAGGAGGTTCGTGTCAGACTCCTCTTTTCCTTCTTAAGCTTTGCTCTTAACTCAGCTCCACAAAATTGTCTCTTCTTGTCTTGCCCCTTAGGTAGCACTAGCCCACTCTATTTTCTTGACACTCCTGAAAGATGGAATCACAGACAGCCGTCCTCACTTCAGGGTCCACAGGAGCAGGAATTAAATCACTTTCACTAAAACCAATACTGCAGAGCTAATTAGACCTAGGACTCTTTCAGCACCAATTGGGCAATGGTGAGGTTTGGGACCCATTTGTCCTCAAGTTGACCTTCTCCCAATTTCTGGGTTGGTCCAGCCCTTACACCAGGGCTTCCTTTTTTTTATTTTTATTTTTGGAAAGGGGGAATTCTGGGATCTGCCTGGCCTCTCCCCAGGTCCAAAAGCCCTACCCTGATCCCTAAAACCCTAGGTGAGATCCATTTCTCACCTTCATCTCTCCCAGATCAGGATTTTGCTGTCAGGTTGAAGTTGGGACCCTTCTCTGCAGAACTGTCAGAATAACCCACCTTCTGAGTGTGTCATTTGTCTTACCTTTCCTCTCCTGTCCTGGACCAGATCATTGGACCTCTTGGTAGAAGCTGAATCTTGTTGAATGATTGCACTGTCATCTGCTCAATTGTTTTCCCCAGGAGGGGACTCTGATCTATCTTGTGCTCAGCAAGCAGGTATACATCTTGTTGCAGGCTGTTCGGTGACAGAGGTGGAAGCCACATTGTGGTCAAGCACACCAAGTCTTTCAGAACCCCATGCCTTTTAGCGATTTAATGATACAAACCAACCTCAGAAGTGCAGCCCTATCTGCCAGATGCACTGTTTTGAAATGAGCCCAGAAGAATAGTATCAGTTGTCTAGAAAACTGTAAAAATATCCAAGTTCAAGCAGAGAACTCAATATTCCCGTGTAAGGAGAGGACATACAAACAAGAAGAGCCATTGTTTCTACATGGATTCAATGTGTAATTATTTTAACCTAAGCCTTTGTTCCTGCTCATCTAGTATTCTGATCTTTTGATTTTATAATCACTTTGATTTTACTCCTATCATCATACAGTCAGAATCTAACAGACTGAGATGAGAAAACCCTCAAGAGAATTTGAGAACAGAAAATCTACCTGTGCCTTGGATTACAGAGCACTTGGGGCTTCTGCCTCACCATCTCACCAAACAGCACATTCTAACAGGAAAAAGATCTAATCTTTTGCCCTCCTCTCACAGCAATAGAAGTGAGCTTGGTTGTCTCCTTCATAAAGAATAACAAATTAGGCCACAAGTTGATCATCGTAATTAGGTCTTATGGGACAGTAATATTTTTAAATGAATAATTAAACTATGAGATAAAGATGCCAAATCATTTCCAAAACAATGAAAGAAGGAATTCATTGAGGTAAAGGGATATGGGACTGGTAGAATCATGGAGGGCTTCACAGAGAGGGGAGAGATAAACCAGATGTTGAAGGATGCATGGGAGTTTTGCTGACAGGAAGGAGTGTTAAATGCAAACCTCTCCCATGAAAGAGAATTTCCAATGTTCGTTGAAATTTATATTGAAGATGACAGACTAGCTAAGTCAAGTTGACTAAAGCTTGAAAAAAAGTAGGTTTGTCTTCAGGATTCAAACAATTTTACCAAAATTGGATGGCATTTCTTTTACAGTTCTACCTTCCTTCATCTGTAGACTACATCTGCATCTCTTACTCTCTGGGAAATGTCACTGAAGACTTAGAATTCAATAGATGTAAATGAGCTATGTGACTATCTCTGAACTTTTCACTGCAGGTCATGGGGAAAATATTAATAAGGCTGACACTCCTATACCAAAAAGAAAAGTTAGCAAGGGAAAACCAAAATACATTTATGGAACAAGGTTATATATGACACAGGAGTCTTCAGGAATGACCCCAAACCTCAGGGAAGACTGTGTACTTAACATTTATGTTTGATGAGCAATGGAAAGCCAAGTGGGAATATGATTGGATAATGAAAATCTAGTCTAATGGTAACAAAATAAGAAAAGGCCTGGTTGCACAGCTTCTTTGTGTTCTCTCTGCACGACTTTCCTTCCTTCAGGACAGGGCAGGATATCTGTCACGTAGGAGTTTTTAGGGGCTAAAGGGGATATGGTGAGAGAGTAAACCTTCTTGGTGTTTTGGTTTTCTTTGAAGAAAAGGAGTGCTAGATTCTATGGCTTGCTTTGGAGAAGAATAATTGTGTGTGTGTGTGTGTGTGTGTGTGTGTGTGTGTGTGTGTGTAATCTGCCTTATGGGATAAATTGTGTGGGTCTGGGGAGGACAGAGGAAGTTGAGAGGGATTGATTCAGTTCCTGTGTTCTTCAGTTTGAAGAACTCGGTATGCTATGGAACTATATTTTCAAGTGTTATTTTCTGAGTTCCAGAGGAAGGAGGCTTAAGTCAACTAAGAGTTATCCTGGGAACTGGAACAAATCACCTCCCACCTTCATCATTTAGCTAACGATGGAGGAGAGTTATCCATTCTGTTTTTCCAACAATATTTTCATATCCCTTGAAGAATATGTTTACAATATGTTCTGTAGGGGGACTGGGAAATGTTTTTATTTGTGATCTCACCGTGGGGTTAGAAGATTTATGTGTGGAGGACAGGGAACATTCAGAATCACAGCTATTTTCATAAAGTAGGCAGAAATCCTATCAAGAAGGGTTGTAGGGTTGCATATATTAGTAAAGTGTTAAGATGCTAGGACAGAGAACCTCAAAACTGTAATAGCTTAAAGAAGAAATTATTTCTGATTTAAGTAACATTACTGAGAAAAGTGATGGCTTTGATCCACAGGATTATTCAGAGATCCGTTTCTTCTTTCTTGTTCCGTTGCTCCAGAGTCCTCTGTGCACACTGGTTGACATGGTTAAAGTTGGCCTTGGGCAGAAGAAAAGTCAGGACACTATGTCCCTTAAGTAAGTGTCTCTGTCACTTCATCTCATTCCCTTGGTAAGAATTTAATCACCTGACTTCATGGCCACAAGGGAATTTTGAGAAATATAGTCTATAGTTAGAATTAATTTGGGGCATTGGAATCTGAAGAGAGAGGAGGAGGAGGGGGCGGGGGGGGGGACAAAAAGCAATTAGACGTAGGTGGTAAAAAAAAAACTTTATAGTGGTAAATGAATTGATGGAATGAGATGATCAGATTTAAGTGTAAGAAATTCCACTTGAGTGTGAAACTAAAATAAGATCCATTCACCAGTTTGAAAGCATGCCACTTAATAAAATGAAGAATCTTTAAGATCTGAACTAAAATTTTCTTGGAGTTTTTGAGTTGAACCACTTCCAAGACTTTTTTTTTTCTCTCTCTCTCTTTATATCAATCTTCCACATAGCTGCTTGCTTGCATGGGTCACCAATTCTGGAAAAGTTTAGACAAATTTAAAACACAAGCCTACACACATACCCTCAGTTGGTATCAACAAAACATCAATGCTATCAGAAGCAGGGCCGAGCTGTTCTGTAGTAAGCACTGCTTATCAGAATGCAATACACAGTTAAAATAGGACATCAAAGAAGGAACTACCAGAGCTCAACCATTTACAAGCTATGTAGTCTTGGACAAGTTTCTTGGTCTGAAAGTAGTGTGAACATTAATGAAATAAACCATGTGACAGTCAAGGGCTGGAGAAAGGACTCTGGTCCTTATTCCCTCCTACCCCAATGCATGTTTGTAAATTCGCCTTTGTTTTTAGAGAACATCTCCATGTTGTAGTGTGTAGTGCATACCTGCAGTGCCAATACTTAGGAGGCTGATGTAGGAAGATCATGAGTTCAAGGTTCAAGGGCAGACTGGGCTACATAGCAAGACCCTGCATCTACAAATAAATAAACAAACAAATAAATCAAAAGTTTCCAGGTCCATATTGGAAGAAAAGAGCTGGAATTTTTAACCTGGAGGTCTGTTCTCTGAAGTACAGGCCTCTGCCCTAACTGGGGCTCATCCCCCGCAGGGTGCCTGGAGGCTGAAGATCCACAGGTTCCTGCAGCTGGTGGAGGTAGCACATTAGAAATTCATTTTTTCCTGTCATAATAACAAAGTACAGAGTGGCAGCCTGGGTATAGTTCCGCGTGGGAAAACCCACACAAGGGACAGCTGACTGAAGCTGTGCTTTTCTCTACTATTTCTTGCAGAGCCATCCTCCAAAGGACAAGGAAAAAAGAGAAAGAAAAAGGTCCCAGTTGCAGTTAGCTGCCTCTAGGGCACATTGGCTGTGTCTTCACCCTCCTGAGGCCTGCTTTTGCTGAATGCCTGTAGGAACATCTATTTGATCTTGGGTCTCCTTCCTTTTACCTCAAGTCTTCCTCACAGGACAAAAGCAGCCCAGGTCACTAGACAAAGTTGTTTCCTTGATTTGCCTCTGGAAAAAATCAGATCCTTGGGCTTGTTTCTTTTTCTTCTTCTTCTATTCTTTTTCATCAGTCATGGGGCTTGAACTCAGTGCCTAGACATTGTCCCTGAGCTTTTTTTTTTTTTTTTTTACTCAAGGCAAGCACTCTACTACTTTGAGCCACAGCTCTACTTCTAGTTTTTCTGGAAGTTAATTGATGATAAGAGTCTCATGGACTTTCTTGCCTGGGTTGGCTTTGAACTGCAATCCTTTGAGTAGCTAGGATTTTAGGCGTGAGCCACCAGTGCCCAGCTATGGGCTTGTTTCTTAAGTACTAGTGGTGGCAATTTAATTGGAGAGAAATAAAAGGAAGAGAAAGGAGAAAAATTTTTTCCTCAAAATAAATTGATGTCAGCTAGTGTTACAAGTGGGTGACTATAGCTCTCCAGGTAGAGTGGAACATACCAATAAATAAAATTTAGGCCCTCAAGCATCAAGATAAAACCCAGCTGTGTACAAACGAACTGGTTGCTTGTGTGACTCCCCCACTGGCAAGCAATGTTTTGCTTAAGAGGTGGATACCATGGTATAAGCATGTGGATAGGATAATGTAAGTTGGAACCAGTATTCATTAATAAGTAGAGTGGATGCTAAAATATCTTCAAAATGTTCAATGGCCCTTGGGGGAAAGCTTAAAGAGGAACTGGATAACTTCTTGGACACCTACCCCTGACACTTTCCAGAGGCCCACCAAATCTATTATTATTATTGTTGTTGTTAACCTAAAAGGGAAAAAACCCTGTGTAATGTGTTCAAAGCCGTGTGTATTATGTTGGTATTGTTAGGTGAGAGGGACCCACAAAGTCTATGGTGACCAGGGACTGGGAAATTAATAATGTAGCCCCAAAAGCCTAATTTTAAAAACAGAATGAGGAAGATAAGATTAGTAAAGTTTAAGTGGAAAATCGTCTTCAATAACTTATCATCAATAATGAAATGTACTGATTTTAGGGCAAAATACAACAGATTTTCCCAGATAGAATATTTTTCTAATTTGGCCTGACAGGAAATGTTTTAGCTAGCCTTCTATGATCCACCTTTCCATATTCTCAACTGACACTCCATCCTTTCAGCCCAGCTCACCCTCAATCCTGCCCTCCTTCACTCCACTGGAATGAGCCCAAACCTCCAGGGAGTCTCTAGTGGCTCGTGGTTAGTGTCCACCAGCAGGGGTTGCTAGAGAGCAGTCCGGGCCAGGGGGTTGAATTCTGTGCAGCGGAGACATCAAGCCCAAGAGAACAAGACCCAGAGAAATGGAAGCCTGCATGGGCTTAGAGCATGGTGGCTTCACAAACACAAAAATTCAGATTTAACATTGAGCAATGAGCAGTACCGAGCTTAGCAAGTAGGAAAAAAACAAGTGTGTGGCCTTTCTTGCTTGACTCTTACATGTACCTTAGCTCTTGGGTCCAGTTGCTCTTGCAGACTCATAGTCTGGAGGCGGCAGAGAATAAGGGATTAGCTGGTCTTCTGGTGAAATGCTACATCTCAGGCCTTCTCATAGCATCAGAGAAAAATGAGATTTTATTTGGAATGCTAGCTAGACATTTTTTTTTAAAGGACTCCCTGATCTCACCCCTACAACCAGCAAAGAAATGGAAATTTCTGACAAGTTCTATGTTTTCTCATTGAAGATTTTGTAAAATATGCAGGGGCAGCTGCTGTCTGGTGACAGTTTTAGTACAGCATCCCTAATGGCAGCCATAATCGGTTAACAACTAGTTTCAGGAATGAAGTCTTGAAGTGGCATTTGCTGTCTTGCTGCTGCCTATTGTGTCAAAAAGGGTGGTTTTTGTGGGGTGTGGGTTTTTTTTTGGCCCAATTGTAAATGTTTTGAATTTAAAAGACACCCAAATTCATTAAATGTGTGAAATGATGGGAAAAAAAAGTGTGAAATTGTAGCAGTGGGTTTGTAGTTGATTAATAGAAATCTCTTCTAACAATCCTCAGAACCTTCCGGGGGTCATTGGAACAGAGCAGCTGTAGAGCCAGCAGGAGTGAGTTTGACACTGCCCAGAGAGGGCTGCACAGAGTCCCAGACAAGTGGGCAGAGGCCTGTGCACCCCAGCCTCCCAGCGACAGGCTGTAAGGTCAGATGAATATGCAGATCAACCCACAAGTGCTGCTTTCAAAGGTTTGCTTGGTTTCAAACTGGGTGGTGAGCTGGCCGCTTAGACCCTGGCTAACTCCTCACCCAAGGGCCAGTCTGATCTCTTGGCTTGACCATCTGTGCCACAAGCAGAGCTCCATAATGTGGTATGTGGTGGCCACTTGTGGGAGGGGGAGGGGTGTCTTGAAAGAGGCTGTTTAATGCACACAAGACTTGGCAATTGATTGGAATCTCTGGGTTGTCATACCTCCTGAGACACAGCATTGATGGGCAAGTAAGCAATGTTACTAAAAAAATAAATCACCCTTCTTTGGGGGGAAGTCCATTTTTCCTTTTTAAACATTCACCCACCCAAACCTTAGTCTCTTCTCTTGGAGACCCGGTTGTAAGGTACTGGGTTGAACTTAAAGGATTTTTGCCTTCACAGAGGTACAAAGGAAACATCAAAGAAAATGTCCTCACAGTGACATAGGATAGAATAATGGTGACCTAGCAGCTAGAAACTTGGCCAAATGCTGAGAGTAATTCACGCCACTCACCAACAATGGAGGATGTGTGACAATGATATATACCAGGAGACAAGGACAACCACTTACAGGGACGTCCATGCCCCACAAACCCAATTGTAGGCAGATCAATACTGTCATAAGACAATTATCAAAGACCATCAGCACATCATATTTTCATACCATAAACAGCTCAAGGCGCCAGCGATGGCTTTCCTACAGAAAGCACATAGCATAAATTTGAAGGGTGTGAAATTGACATGATTAATAATTATAGTTATTAGCACATGTGCCAGCTGCTCATGTATGGTTTATCCCTTGATTTATGGTGCCCATAAATGCCCATCTCTCCCTCTGATACCGAATCAAGGGGGCACACACCCGTGGGCAGAATGAGTCTTTCTCATTGCCAGGAGTTTCATCGTAAATAAAAGACAAAAAAATGCACTGAAAATCTCCCTGGATCAGGAGACACCTCAGTGAGAGGGAAGCTGTCTTTTGTTTGCCTGGCTGCTCTATCGGCTGCTGAAACCTGTCTGCTCAGTGGTCTCGAAGCCTTTGAAGTTTGGACTGCAACTAACAAGGCGCTATAGTGTTCCACCCCCTCACTCTCAGAGCTGTTGCCGGGATGCAAACAATCTGTACACATATTACAGATGAACCCACTTCTTCCAACAATGGAAGAAGCAAACTCCAGTCTTCAGAAAAAAGTTACAGCTTTTGTTGTCAGATGCAATTTGGGAGGAAGGTTTTTGGATTTTAAGAAAGGTATGGATACTTGCCTGTGCTTCTATGCAGATTTGGACAGTAATAGCAGATCAAAATATGTTTTAGAATCTCAGAAATCATTGCTGTTCTTGGGACAAAGAGACAACCCAGTAAAGCCTCACATTTGAACACACACATATCCTTTATAATCTCCTGAATCATAGATATATACATGCACACACATACACACACACACATATATCAGTTGTTACTTATGACTTATTCTCACAAATTGAATGTTCAGGGGGAAAAATATCCATAAGAGATAACAATACATATGAAATCTGTCTTAGATCTTTGATAAATAGCTTCCTTTACTTTTACAGCCCTCTAAAAGGTAAGAACAAAACAATGCAGCTTTTGTTTTTCTTTTTAAATTTCAGAATCAACATTATTCACCCTCACTTATAGACTTCTGGGTGGTTTACACATTCATTAGAAGAAATGCTTATTATAAAAGGCAGAACTTACAGCCTGTACTCCAAATAGGGAGATTTTTAGAACACTTCCAACTTTGCTAATCTCCTTCAGAGATTTTCCTAAAGGTCCTGGAAAAATCTCACAATGTTGTCCTCTTCTGCAGGGTTCTGTCCCCTGTGCTGCTGGCTGGAAGCCCTGGCCATAAGGGAAGTAGGGCTGCAGGGCTGCAGGGCTGCAAGGCTACTGTACAATGGGACTGAGGTTTGGGTGATAGAGCTGCTCTCCTCCTTCCCGTCACCCTGAGCTGCTCTAACTCCCCAAAATAAAACCAAGATACAGGAATCACTTATGCTGCTAATAGGCCAACTAGAACACACAAGACTCAGACTTCACAATGATGCAGACTGGTTTTATGGAACTTTAGAAAAGGACTCAGATTCCCAACTATTAATCACATAATGATTAGAAACCGCTATTGAAAACAAAGATTTTTAAACTTTTCTACCTTCCTTTTTTTTTTTTTTGTCACAATCTTGGTATGTAGCCTAGGCTCAAACTGATCCTTCTTTCTCCCCAGTGTGGGATTATAGGCATAGGCTAGGCTTTCAAACCTGGCAAAATAAATAATAAATAAATAATAAACAAATAAATAATTCCTAGACTCTCTGAAGACCACAGAATTTCCAATGATCGTTTTGGAAGTAAGTTAGGAGAGACTAACAAACTTTAGGTCTCTTAAATTAAGGCAAATAATCTAAGAAGCAATGAGGCCCAGGTAACTTGAAAAGACTTATTGTAGGTAAGTGGTTTCTTTAAAAAAAATTTATGACTAATGCATATAGGTAGAAATGGGAAAGTTCTGAATCTAAAGCTCAGTAAATATAATGTATGAAAAGGATTTAGTATTTTAATTATAATTTAAATATAATAGCACTTTCTATATATGTTGTTTAAAGGATAATGTTATATATATTCATGTGTGTATATATATTTATTTTTATAACTGCTTTTGAAACAAACCATGAAGCTTAGATCACTACATTAAATATTACTTCTAACTTGAAGGAAAATAAGAGGAGAAACTTAAAAGTAAAAGATAATTTAAAAAATTAGTATGAATCACATATTAAATAATGAAAACTCAGGTAATTCATGCACTAAAAGAGATGTTTTAAGTGTTTGAAGTTATTTATACATACTTATAATGGCATTGCTATTTGAATTATATGATGAGGAACACAGATGTATATGATAATAATGAAAATTGTAATAAACTAAGTTAATGGAAATTTCCCTGTGCTATAAGCTATAATTTTATTACAAGCAGAGGAAATTTCAAAGTCTCATAAAATATTTTACAGATCACTATGCAGATAGACTTCCACAGCGTTCATACTAAGGGACTGTCCTAGATCCTACATTACTTGGCAAGATATTGACAAAGTAACAGGTTGAGTTCAATTCACCCAAAAGGAAAATTGTACTGAATAAAGGTTTCCCTGATTGTGACTGAGTCCTTAAGGCTCAGAACCATGGTAGGTCTAAAACTAATCTACAATCCCTGCTGTGACTTACTGACTTTGTCTTTAGAGTTCAGGAGTAAGTTTATGTTGGGGAATTGAATGACATTTGTACTTTCACCTTGGACTGCTTTCCTGGAGAAGTTCAAAATTAGCTTCTAGGTACATTGATGCATCCTAACACCAGGCTTAACTAAGGTAGATTTACTAAAGCCCAGAGGTAATTTGGGGGTGACAGAGAATGAATTAAATAGAACATCAGAACTGACACAATTGGCACATCATTGGAGGAATGGGTTTAGGATCTGAGTCAATCTCTTCAGGCAGCCAAATTTCCTTAAAGGCTGCCAGAGCCTCCTCATGCTATTAAACAGTTTTGGACATTAAACTGTACACATGTGGCCACAGGCTATGCTATGCCAATCAACACGTAGTTAGTTCTTTGCCAGAACTGAAACTTTTATGAGGGAGAAGAGTAACATTGTTAAAGGGAAAAAGGATAGGTTAGAAGATTTAGTCTTGGCCTCAAAGAACTCACCATATTGTTGGCGAGAATGAGCATAAAACGTACAGCTCTCTAGAAATCACAAAACTGATCAAAGGGTGATTGGTCTATATCAAATGAAAGCACACAAAAAAATCTTACCCATGTTCTAAGACTGACATGTCAGGCCTAAGAGACCTGGAAAAGAGACTAAAGAAGTCCTCACCAAATGGATGAGATTTTGATTTGGTTCTGAATAGTAAAGGGAATTTGTAGACAGAGAAATAGAGAGGTCCCTACTCGTGGAATAAAGAGGGAAGATGGTAAGAGGATGTAAAGAGAAAGTTAGAGAACCAAGGACTCATCGGTGAGTCATTGGACTCACCAGCCCTAAGGCAAAACCACTGCCATCAACCTGCATAGGGATCCAAGCGGCAGAAATGCCTATGGGCCTTTATGTACTGATTCCTTGTCTTGTGATTTAGGGTCAGTCTCTTGGCTTGGATGAACTACCCGCCACAATATAGAGAAATGGCCTTCTTGAGGTGGGCATGTCCATTCCGCTATTCGCTCAGGCAAAGTAATGATTCCGATGTCTTTGAAATGGAGAGGAGGTAAAAAAGAACAATTCTTAGTCAAGAAAATAACTACATTATTAGGACTGCAATGACTGAACTTGCCTTTACTAGATGTTATTTTGTTATTAAGTAGTTGTTCAAAAAAGTTACAATTCCATAATAGATTTCCTTCTTGGAAATCTATACCAGAAGGACTCCCCAGGATTATGAGAAGACTAGCACCTTGTCAATGTGTTAGTTTCTCATGAGCTCTCCAGATCTTCATTCTGGAGGAGGTAAATTCCCTCTTCTCTTTCCTCTGATCTTACATTACAGAGCATCTCTACATGTGTGAGGAAAAGTGTGATGCTATTTGCTTCTCTTAGGAACCTGTGTCATCTTATAGGCTAGACACATACATTTGAGTGCTTGCTAATTATTCTTCCATGAAGTCTAGGAAGTCTTGCCGAATTGGTTTCTTTTTCAGGTTAATATTCACTCAATCCTATCACATTTGCCCAGCTCCTGCAGACAGCTACTCTAGGTACAAAAGTGCTATATATCGGGCCTCCAATGATCTAATCCATTGAGCAATATGGCCTTCGCATATAGATGCATCAGACTTCTCTACAGCAACGGCAGCTCCTCAACCTTTCTATGTTGCTATCTCAATCACGTTTGCGAAATCGGTAACTGTATCACAAAATGTTAGATCTTCTCATGTTTGCTTGGTACTGTACCTTTCCCACCAAGTTCCCTAAGAAGAACTGGCCTGATGTCTATTTTATGATAATTTGACAGTCCAAGGCTGGCCCAGGCAAAAGTACAAGAACCTATCTGAAAAATAACTACAAATAAATAAAATAGGCATCTCATGTGGTAGATTGCAAGCACAAGGTCCTGATTTCAAATTCTAGTTGTTTTCTCTAGAAAACTTCAAAATATAACACAATAGAAACATCCTGTTATCAGTGGAGTAAAACTCCAAGTTCAAGCTCAAAGACCAGAAACATTGCAAAGGGATCAAACATCTAGTGAAAAGGAAGATTTATGAGATGATTCTGGCCCATTAACAAGAGGCAAACATAAAAAGAAGAGGATAGACATTTTCTTTATAACCAATGGGTTTCTAACCTACTAACTTGCCTCGTATGAATTTACTGCTCGGTTAGTAGAGCTTTTATTTATGAACATAGCTTGTTTAAAATTGAGAGAAATGTTTTACTTTCAATTTATTGTCATTGGATTTAATTTATTTCTGCCTTCTGTGCTATTGAAAGAAACAAAATTGGAAAATGTATTGCCAGTTTCAGGCCACTAATATATCATGTAGTGAACTGCGGTTTAATTCTAGGTTTATTTCGACCATGGAGTTCTATAAACTTTAAATAAAATCAGCAACTCCCTATTAAGGCAATACAGAGAGATTTGTCAGGTATGTGAGGCATCTTAGTATCAATTCTTACTCTTGAGTTTTTACCTGGCTTTTAGTTTGACAGTGTGAATCAGTAAGATCAGCACTTCCCTCCCCAGTCCATTTTCAAGCCCTGCTGATGGTTTGTAAAATATCTTAAGCAGTGTAACTCTAGACAGGTCCCAGAGGTAGTTTCGGATGAGAACAGCCTATATTAAGTTGGTTTTAACTGTTTCATATAAAGAACATATTAATGTTGTATCAAGTTCTTTATTTATTCCAAATCTCCAACTGTTTATCTGAATGTATTGATATCATGAAGGGTATTTATGAGAAAGTAGAATAAGGAATGGACAAACCATTGCCATTCTGACTTAGAGAAGTCCTAACTTACTCTACTCAAAAGTACCTCTCCCAGGGAATGCACCTTAGCTCCCTTCTTCCTCAACTGCTAACACCTGGCACACCACACAGGGCATAGTGCTTGCTTTTTAGTGAATGAATAGCTGCATAAACAATGAGACTGAGGAACTGTTTACAGGGACCTTTGAGGAAACAGAATGGGATTCTCCCAGTACCCAAGTAAGTCTTAAACCAAGGGTAAGTAAATGAACCACTTCCAAAGAACTTTTGGTTCTCAACCAAAAATATATACCCAGACCATCTGGAATTTTCTGAGGCAGTGAACAAAGACTGGCGCCTTACCCCATCCTGGGATATCACCAGCCAAAGGAGTCTGTGCCCTGCCAACATGCACTGCTATCAGAGAGATGAACTTCTGGACCTTTGAGTGACCAAATGTGTTGTCTGATGTTCAAATATCCTTTAAACACTCATTGAACCTCTGCAGCCCATGACTGAGTATGAAAAGACTTAGAATACAAGTCCATTGCTAAAGAACTCTCTCAGGGAATTTCCAAGGGCAACAGTCTCCTGAATTCACCCTCCTCCCCCAGACTTTGCTAATAACTCTAGCAAGTGGGAAGTAGGAAAGGGCCATGATTTATAGTAGTTGCAGTATATAAATGTGGCAGTAGTATGCTAATTTGTTTCTTCTTGATGAGCTGGTTGATTGTTAAGTTGGTCTTAGTCCTCTGGCCAATGCTTCAGGCTGTTAACAATTTCAAACAAGCACTGCTCTCAGGTGGTTCTGTGATCTCCAAAGACGAGACCTCAGTTACATGCTTTCCTAAAGATTCTGAAGAGTAATGGTAACTCCAGGAATCAGGTTTTAAACTGCATATAGATACCTGAAGTCCTATGTAGTGCATGGCTTCTCTTTGCCCTGTATGCCCCTTTGCTCGTCTTCTTTTACTTAAAAAAAAAATCCCCAATGATTGTTTCTGATTGTATTAATGTAAATGAACACACAGCTACCCTTGTTATCAATTCTAGTTTGAAACAGAATGAAGGAGAATTTTATTTATTTCAAAGGTTTTTTAGGAGGTTATATTAAATTAATATAAACCTATTTATATACTAGTAAATCTATGTGTAGCAACCTAAAAAATACGAAAAAAAAGACTCCCCTGACCCCAAACCTAAGTCGATATAAATGCCAGTGTTAGATAAAGGCAATTTACTAGACAGCTGGGATCATATTTGCTTAAGTGGAGCAGGGATTACAATAAATTAATAGGTTCAAGGATCCTCTAGAGTAGATTGGGCCTAGTCTGGACACTTGCTACTGAGATATTGAATTTCAGCATCCAGCCTTATTATAAACTGACCTTAGATTTTCCTCGTATACATGACATTTTTGTTTGTGTGAAAGGAAACATTCATCTTTAATTCCATCTAGGTTTTTGGTATTTTTTTTCTATGATACTTGTCTACTCAAGCCATTTTTTTTCTGCAGACTATTTATGCTGAAATGGGCATCTGCTCAGCTCACCCAATTCAAACCCAAAATTTGCATAATCTGTATTTGCATAGCAGCAAGTGGGTGGAGTTTAGGCAATTGCACAGATGAACATAAAAATCAAATATGGGCAGGAGGAAACTCAATTTCATTATAAAAAACCATGTTTGTTTAAACATAAAAAAGCTGTGTAAACAATCCAAATGTGTTTACCACAGTTGAGCTTACAAGGTTCCAATTTTGCTCTCATCCTTTTAGCAGCCCGGTAGAATAAAAGTAGATGAACTTGTGCTACACACAGGAGGAAACAGTTTGAAACTTGCTTTCTGAACATATAAGAAACAGGGTGAGAAAGTCATAAATGAGATAATGTACTCTTTCTGGAAAAAAAATGAAAAACTTTAAAGGCAACATTGAAGCAAAGTAACAGCGATTATTTTAAAAATATGTTGAGCAGTCAGAAAACCAAGAAATTTGAACAAAAAATTTAAAAAAGTAAAGCAAAGTTAAAAATTTAGAGTTGGCAGCAGGTAAGTTGATAAAGAAAAGCTCAATGTGTAAACCAGGGAGTTAGCAAGAATCATTTAGGGGGACAACATCTCTATAACAAAAAATAAAGAAAAATAAGATAAAGAAAAAAGGATAAGTATTGTATAATGAGGATTTTGACTTTTTAAAAGTTTTGGCACAAATACAATAATCATCTTTCTTCTATCTAAATATGCATACATTAGACCAAAGGAGTAATAGTCTAACACTACATGCATAGCTGATATTTTGTGCACTTGAATCTTACTAAGTGTATTGTCATCTGTGGTCAGCCAATGAGACCATAATGTTAGGTCTATCATAACACAAACTGTGTATTAATGGAGCCATTAATCACCATCAAAACTGTATTAGGAGTGAAGATAGCCAAAGAGAGCTTAACTGACAGCAAGTGGCCATAAACCTGTCCAAAAACTAATTTGATTACCATCATACCAGCATCTGTGCCACTTATGAGGGTTCATTTTTTTGATGAAATTAAGTAGACAAGTCATTCATGCGTATAATAGACATCTAAATCATGGTAAACATGTTGCTGGCAACAGAAGTAGTTAAAGAAAGTGTGGGGATTGTGCTGTGTCTGAATAGAGAACCAATTCCACAGAAAGCATCTTTTTGCACAACAGTTGGGTACAACATGCCATCAAAGAAGGTTTGGATGAAGCCATACGCCAAGTGAGAAATGGATGGATTCAAAGTCAGCTGGTGAGATTCAGGAAATGTTGGTTGTTTACACGAAGGAATGTTTTGCCAGAATAAACTCTCACTCTTTATGGGTCATAAATGTTCCCAGCAAACAATCTGCTTTATTTGGAGACAATAGGATCTGTTAAGTCTCAGTCCTGACAAGGCAAAATTGTAGGGCATCGTGGTTGGTCATAGTCTACAATCTAGAAAAAGTCACTGCCTAGAAAATGCATCCTTCCTCCTCTACTTCTTCCTCCTATTCTTCTTCTTCCTCCTCCTCCTTAAAAGCCTCATGAATGCTAAGTAAGAGCTCTACAACTTATCTTGCGCCTTGCCACCCTTCCTCTTCTAGAAATATCATCTTAAATAAGGGGAGGAATAGATTGACTTATTTCATCCTTATCAAAATTTGTGCTTGTCAAATTGTGCATGTCTTGGGATAAATGTGATTTCCCAGTCAACTATGTCTAACACTCTGTTCCCCTAATGAAAGAATGTCCCTTTCCAAAGATTCAAAATTATCCCCACCATGATAGGATTAATACTACTTGGTATTAAAATTACACTCCAGCATTTAATTTCCAGAGAAAACAATTGATGTTAACATACATGCTAAGCACGAGAGTATCAAATATACCCAAATTCAAAAAGAGAGCTTTATTTTGGGCACATGAAATGTTTAAAAGGATTGAGTGGGCTCACATACCATCTAGGCCCTGCTGTTGTAAATCTAACCATTGCTCGCGCAGTGTTTTCTCCTTGGAGACCAAGCTGAATCTCTGTGTCCATGTTGCCATATATGTGTAAAATCTTTGAAGAGAATAAACTAACTTGAGGAGGAGGAAATTTTTTCTTTTGATATTAGAAGTCAGGGCATTTCCCCCATGGAGGCTGGTCTCCAGCCCCTCTGAAAATACATGCTGCTAACTGAGAACACCTTGTACCAGCATCAGAAGCTGCAGGAGTGTCAGAGCTGCAGGAGCTGCTGGCATCACAGGCTGGGGCCTTGTCGGCGCCACATCTTACCTGACTTTGCAGATGGGCCATTTCCCAGGTGGGTCTGGCCAAACACTCCTCATTAATCATGGCTTAAACCTCTCTCAGTGGAGAGACCTCAGGTTAGACATCATTTGGAAACAAATTGGGTGAAAAATAGCTCTGACAATAAGGAGCCCACCCGGAATTCCCCTGTGAGGGCTTCAGCAGTGTGACATAGGCTCTTCCAAGACATAAATGATCTGTCAGTGGTGAATGACATTATAATCCAGTTTTGTGTCATACGCACATTTAAAGCCATTGCTGAGATCCCCAGCCTTTTGCTGCTGCTGAGTTTCCTCTAGGCTCATGTAATTTACAGTGTTTGGACTTAGGACTGAAAAGATTGTGTGTGTGTGTGTGTGTGTGTGTGTGTGTGTGTGTGTGTGTTGCATATGGAAAACACATATTGCATAAATTACACAACAAGAAATGAAGCATCTGGCTGTATTCTGCCTCACTAAAAATGCTTCTACTTGCTCAAGTATTTTGGTGGATCTAGAAGACTCACAAAGAAGGGCATAAGCCCTAAACAGAATAATTTTATATAATTTTTTTGTAATACAAGCAAAAACTTGGAATCCTGTTAGCATGATTTATCCTCTGGGCAAGAAAATTTGAGTCATTTTTCTTCAAATGAATTCCAAGCTTAAGAGCCTTGGGATAAATTTATTCCTTCTGAGCTTCTTTTCTTAAAAGTAACTGTATGTCGGCCATAAAGTGACAGATGGCTTTCTAGCTACATTTTAGCTATTATTTATACTAACAGATTGCATCTGAATTGACTGTAAACCAATGTATTTTACCTTTCATCCAATATGATTCCCATCTTATGTTTATGTAGGGGGAAGAACAATAAGACAAATGGCCACCCAAGTCCTTTGGGTAGCAGAATCCATTTGTAAAAACATTTTCCAGGGCACAGGTGTCAGTCCCTGCCCCTGCTGCCCCAAGTCTACTCAGATAGACAAGAGCTCTTCTGGAGAGGGGCATGGGACATGGAAAAGACCACAGGTCTTTGTCTGAGCACCTGATTTGCTAGAATCCAGAGATTCAAGGCCCACATTCCCTTCATTTCTGTATAAGCAGACTACTCCTTGGAGTAGGGAGGGAAAGTTCTCTACCTTTCACTACTAACTAGGTCCCAGAAAGACTTTTCTGATTTCAACTCTTGAGAGCATTCTGTCCTGGGGGGCGGTTACAGATACTTCCATTTTCTTGTGACCCTGACCTTCAGAAAGTGTTGGTGAAGGTCGTTTGCTGGCTTACCCTGGAGGTCCTGGCATCGTGGACTTCAATAATTGTGCCTGTAGCAGCTATAGCAATCTTGATGTTGATTTGATCTGAGAAGCAGAGCCTGTGTTGACTATGCTCATCACTCATAGAAGGATTCAGGGTGGGATTTACAGCACAGCCAGGTGAACAGAAGTTGGGCTGGTTGCAGGACCCAAGGCCGAGTCAGACACTGGCAGAATATTGTCAGTACGGAAAGACAGATAAAAATGAGATATGAATACAGTCTCTTGCTTTGGATGGTTTAAAGTATCATATAGAGGAGTCATTTTTAAAGTCCATTGAACAAGTGTACTTTTGACATAGGTGTTTATTTTCTCAGATAGCTTTGTCTTTCCTACTCTTTGGTGATGATTGTCCAGACCAAGTCTCTTCCATGCACTCTAGCCTCTAGCTGTGTAGTTCCAATTGTCCACTGGACACTCCACTTGGCTCTCACAGAAGCATTTCTAATTTAATATGTTCAGCATTAAATTCCTATTTTTCTTTGCCATCACAGAAAAGACAGCATCAGACACCCAGTTATTTGAGCCAAATAATTCAGGCCTATCTTCCTATTCCTTATCCATTCACGTCACTGTCTGGGCTGCTTTGTCTGTTCCAGGACTGTCTCCACTTTCTGCAAAGATGTCTTTGTGCACAATGGTCATCCAAGGGATTGGCTTTCATCTGCAAGTTTTAGCTCTTAGCAAGTCCTTTGACATGTATGCAACGCTTGAGGAAAAGGGACAGTTTAAAACTCCAGTGGACTAGAGAAATCTTGGCTGTCAGGTAGAAAAACTCTTAATGAAACATTAAATTGAATTACAATGTATAATAATTATTGTGTGCATATTTTTATTTATATAATATTTGTATTATATAAGCATATTTTATGTACTAGGTTTCCTTGCTCTTTTATTATTTTTTGATGATTCTTTTTCTTTTATTAATCTTATGTGGTACCAAGGAATCAAACCCAGGGCCTCATGCATGCTAGGCAAGCACTTTACCACTGAGCCACCTTCCCTGCCCCTTCTTTTATTATTTTTTTAAATGACATTTTTAAATGATTTAGTACTACATCCTTTCTTATAAATAAGGAAATAAAAGCACATTAGACAACTGAAGGTGTTAGTCATTCATTATTTTGTTACTTGAGTGACAAGTGCTGGTTAAGAGCCTATTCCTTGCCTGGTAGTTTTACCAAGCACTGAGGATCATAGAGTGATAACCCAAATTGTCAAATTCTCTGTCTCCAGATAACTTACTTTAAAGATAGAGCTGAATAACACAGCTTCTAAACAAATATACTTTAGAGTATTACCTTTGGGTAATTTTGGAATGGAAGATTCTGGGAAGCAAGTATAAGAGCTTGCATAGGCTGGAAGGATGGAAGGGGTATGGATACTTTTCCTAAGTGGCTAGGCAAGACACCACTGAGAATATTTCAGATTGATGAGGGAACAGCAACCATGTGACAATTTAGGGAAATAATATCCCAAACAGAGGGCAGAGCAGATGCAAAGGTCCTGAGATAGCAATAAACACAGCATGTTTAAGAGACGGGAAGGCTAGTATATGCATGCATGATAAATAATAGTGTGTGCAGTGGGAGATGAGGTCAGAGGTCAAAGATATACTACAGCTACTTTCCATGTCAAATTTATAATCATATTTTTATTGAAATTGAATAATAAGAGGCTATATGCAATGAGTTTCCTCTTTTTGAAAATATTTTTACGTTCTCAATTTACCTTTCATGATATCTACATTTTTATCCTTACCTTTTGAGCTACGACCTGGCTACATCACCCACACCAGTCTTGACCTGGTTTCATATGATCTTCTTATATCAGCTTCCGAGGATCACAGTCATGCACCACGATGCCCAAGAATGTGTTTCCTCTTCGTGGTGGATGAATTATCTTATTCCAATTGCCTTAAGAGCTTAAAAGGTCAGGGAAGCTTTAATTCAGGAAAACTTAGTTTCTCTATGAGTTAGTAATAAACCAGAGTTAGAAACAGAGTAATAATAAAAGAAAAGAAGGTTTGGAACTCTAGTTTCAGTCAGAAAGAGATCTACCTCTGTTTCCATGGTAGCATAGAGAGGCATTTTCTCCATTTAAGCTGGAAATTTTTTGAGAGCTCATCGTCTTTTCACTTCATCCTGTGTCCAAAAGCAAGAAGCTGAGTCACAGTTCTGAATAAAGTACATAAAACTATATGAGACTGGGCAAAAATGGAGCCTGAACTTGAAATTGAGTACATTTTGGGGTATTGGTTAGCTCCAATTTAAACTTGTAAGGGCTGAGGCCTGAACTCAGGGTCTTCCACTAGACAGGCATTTGCTCTTCCACTTAGTGAAATCCCCAAACCCTCTTCCTTTTATTTTTAACTTCTAAAGAAACAAATGAGGCCAAAGGTCATGGCACATGTTTATGTTCCCAAGTACTTGGGAGGCAAAGATAGGAGGATCATGGTCCAAAGCCAGCCCCCAGCAAAAGCATGAAACCCTATCTGAAAAGCAAATGAAAACCAAAAGGTCTAGGGGCATGGCTCAAGTGGCTGAGTGTTTGCCTAGAAAACATATTACTGAGGTTGATCCCCATACAAAAGGAAGGAAGGAAGGAGGAAGGAAGGAGTCTAATTTTAACAAAATTTCAGATTTTAAGTAAAAGAACTCTATATTGGACTCCTAAGCTCCTAAAATTATGTCTTGATTTTATAGTATAAAGTTTTACATCAATTGTTTCTGTGAATTACAAATTGAAAGCATTCTGGACTCTTGAAATTTGCTAAAACCTGCATAAAATCTAAATCTGAGTCTATATTCCAACCCCCAAACTGACTTCTTTAAATTTTTATTTATTTATTATTTATTTAGTCAGTCTTGGTGCTTGAGCTCTGGGCCTGGGCACTATTCCTGAGCTTTTGTTCACAAAGTTAGTTCTCTACCACTTCAACCAGAGCTCTACTTCCAGCTCTTTTGGTGTTTAACTGGAGACAAGAATCTCATGGATTTTTTTGCTTTGCCCCTAACAGGGATGACATCAAGTTAAACCAAGTTGTTTAATTTATTTTACAAATATATATGAATTGCACATTTGTTATGTCAATATGAGGCAAATATTCTCTCAGCAGGTTAGAAAGGTGATAGTTCAGAATGTGAGCACACATCCAGGAAGCTTAGGTGATGTCACCAGCTGGCTCTTGTTCTTCAGCCTCATTCTCAAAAGACTCATCCATGGTTTCTCTATTCATTTCAATTTACAAGAGTACCGGTGACAATCAGACAGTTGGGGCACACTACTTCCCAGCCATTATCCAGACCTTAATTATGTCCTTGTAGACTGAATAACTAAATTATTTGTAGATAGGATGAATCAACAGACATAGAACTGAGAAGTCTGTTCCAGATAGTAGAAGCATTTCTTTAAGTACATATATAAAAATATGAACTAATCACCAATTGTTAAAAGAAAACTCATAATTTATAGTATGTAGAAAGTCTTGGGTACCATTATTTTCTAGTTTTGTAAAAGATTCTCTTCTCAACTACAATACATAATAATACATTGTAAACATTTGTTTATACATTGTATAATACATTGTAAACATTTGTTTTATATTCAAGACTCAAATTTGGCCTCGGTGCTATAGTTAGCTTGACACTTGAAGTTGACTTTTTTCCAGCTGTGTGTGTGTGTGTGTGTGTGTGTGTGTGTGTGTGTGTGTGTGTGTGTACCACTATTGGGTCTGTCTCTTAACTTTTCTGCTCAAGGCTGGTACTTTACCAGTTGACCCACAGACAGCTTCACTTTAGGCTTTTTAGTGGTTAAATGAGATAAGAGTCTCAAAAACTGCTGCTGGGGCTTTGAACAGCAATCCTCAGATCTCAGTTTCTTGACTGGCCAGAATTATAGCATGAAGCACCATGCACACCCAGCTCTCTAGCATTTTGGGGGGAAGAGGGGACCAATCATGGTGCTTGAACTCAGGGCCTAGGTGCTGTCTGAGTTTTTCCCTCATGGCTAGCACTCTACCACTTTGAGCCACAGAGCCATTTCTAGTTTTCTAGTGGTTAATTGGAGATAAGAGTCTCATAGACTTTACTGTATAGGTTGGCTTTGAACACGGATCCTCAGATCTCAACCTCCTGATTAACTTCGATTACATTTCCAACTGTCTCCTAAAATGTAGAAAGTAGAAGTAAAGTAAATCTGACCTGTGAGAGAATGTAGTTCTTATTTTTTGCAAGTATGTTGTGAACCGGTCTAAATGTCCCTTCTTGAACCTGTGACTTGTTTCCTGAAGCCGATTGTCTGGCAAGTCTCTGTCCGGGCTCACTAGAGCCCTGGGTGGATGGGATGGTGTCCCTACAGAGCTGTTTTGTTAATGGGGCAGGAGATGTGAGATTCAGCCACAGCCAGAGTTTAAACATCTAAAACATGTGTAAACAGAACAGAAGGTTTAACCAAAATTTAGTGCTATTTCTACCTATAAACCAGTCTTCCAAAACAACCTAAGAAATGCTATTTGAGTCCCTAGTCTGTACATTTACCTATCTACCAGTTCCCACATTCAGGGATTCAACCATCCTCAGATTGAGAATATTTTAAAAAATTTCATCTATACTGAAATGTACAAGTATTTTTCTGGTAATCATTTCCTTTTCTAACAGTTATTTACATAGCATTGAAGTGTTCCCTGGGTTATAAACAAATACTATCCCATTTAAATGTTGCCACCTGCAGGGAGTCCTGGAAGCAATCTCCCTCGAATCCCAAAATCCTGTTAAAGAAACAGTCTAGAAAGATGTAAAGTGGTCACAATGACATCCTTTTACCGTGTCCAAAGGAACCAGTCTCCTGAAGTTGATGATTATCCTTCCCTATAGTTTTATTATGTCTTCTAAGGAATGTTGTTTATTTACCATGTTTATGCCATACATAAACAAGATATAACTTAAAGTTTTTAGCATCTAAATAGTTAAAAAATTACCTGTAAGAGGATATCAAAAATTTTTAAATAACCTTTAAACATTTAAAATTTTCATTAGTATTCTGCAGCTTGTTTTATTCAGTCAACATATCTTTATTGACATATATAAACCTAGTTAGTGTGTGTGTGTGTGTGTGCACGTGCATGCATGTGTGCATGTGCATACCAACGCATACCAACACTGGAGCTTAAACTCAGGTCATGGTTACTGTCTCAGCTCCCCGCCGCCCCCCCCCCCTTCCAGGCTAGTGCTCTACCACTTGAGCCACAGCTCCACTTCTGGCTTTTGGGTAGTTTATTGGACATAAGAGTTTCACAGACCTGCCTGCTTGGGCTGGATTCAAATCACAATTCTCAGATCTCAGCCTCCTGAGTAGCTAGGATTACAGGGATGTGTGTACCACCAGCACTTGGCTTTCCTTTTTAACAACATTACAGTATTCCACTATATTAACAAACAATTTGTTGGCTCATTTTTTTGCTAGCATACAACTCTGTTGTTTTCAATATTGTATTATTATAATATTAAGGTCTAAGTTTAGAGACAAGATATGAATTCTCCTTGCTGTGACTACCAAAGGACCAATGTGAAGAACATCAGAAACTAGGTGAAAAACCCCACTTCTCAAAGGAGCCTCTGAGGATCTGGGGATACTGAATTTGGAAAAAGGCACATTGCCAAAAGAGTTTTTCATTTATTAATTCTTCTTCATTGTGATCAATATGGTTCAACTCAAAGCTCTTACTCGATATTAACCCTGAAACACTGAATCAGCAATCCACATACAGAATGACCAAATAAAAGGTGCCATTGCCTTGATAAAACTTTTTCTTGGTCTCTAAAATAATTATTGTTCATTGAACAATAAGCTCTATAGTATTTACTATTTAGTAAGTACTTGCCATCTCTCCAATAATAGGCATTTTTGATCATTTAATAACCATGTTTTATCAGAGTCTCATTTCACAGAAGAGGAAATTGAGATTTGGAGGATTTAAAGATTTCCAGGGTTATACACTGCAAGTGTCAAAATGCTGAGGAAAGGATTTTAGGCCCCCTGTAAAAGATATCACTTCCAGAGCAGTTTTAGTATGGGAATTTCATAATTCTGTAAGCTTGGTGATCCACAAACAAAACATCAGCATTGGAGTTCTCTAAGCAAATGGAGATGGTGGCCTGAGCTAATACATCTTTTCAAATAATTTCTATAAACTTTGGGAACAGAAAACCAAAAGGTAAAAGAGCATCTACACCTTTACAGAAAAGATAAGGTACACATACATGATATCTTTGAGATTTTTGCATTTTAAGTGACATTGTCAGATTCCTGTCTGCAACCAACCATTTCAAAGCCTGCAGAAGACCTATGCTGGCTGAGTCATAATGTATAATCCATGGAGGCAAATACAAACCTGGCCTGGAGAAATGGGTTATAGTTTCAGAAGTTCCCTTTAACAGCTGAGACTGGCATTGATAAGTGTTCCTATGTGAAAACGGAAGAATTTTGCCTAAACAGGACAATTCTGGACCCAATTTAGAATAAATCATTAAGTATTTGCCAGGAAATCACACTTCAAAGACTAAAATACTTTTGCTTCCTCTGTAACAGCTTCTGTGGGACCTAAAGAAATGATGAGATCAGTACAGGCAAAGCCTGTACTTGGATATGAATTTTCACACCTCACAAAAAGTTACACTAGCAGAGAGGATAAGTATCAGTGCTGTTCCTAAAGACCTCCTCCTCTACATTCTTCCTGTCATGTACTTTTTCTAGGAAATGGAGAAAAATAGCATCCTTTAGAAATGGGATTCTATTCTACAGGATATAAAGAGATTTCCTCATATTTACCTGCAGCTAACTAATGCCTACACACACTGAATTTTAGAGTCATTCACTTTCTCCAAAAGTGAGAACAGTCAAATCCCAGTTGTACATTTTCACAACTTTGATGGAAATGCTGAATGTTCAAAACATCCCATATATACACACCCTGAGAAGTCAATGTGTCAAAGGTAAAATAAGTCAAGAGCAACACTCAACATTAACATTGAGTTTTAATCATCAATATTATTATAGTAATACATACTCTCACCTTCTAAACAATAAATGCCTAATGTCATTTGCTGTGTGATCTGATTACTCTGAGGACGTGACACGGAGGCATTTGTAAGAAGGTATGATACAGGAGGAACACAGCCGAGTACAGGCAGGATTCAAATGCTAGCAGACTGACTAGAATCATCCCTGCACTTAGACATTATATAAAGGATATCATGCTTGTAAGAATGTTCAGAGCTGGTAGCCAGCAGCTTTGAACACCTGCAGTCCTAGCTACTGGGAGGCTAAGATCTAAGGACTGTGATTCAAAGCCAGTCTGGGAAGGAAAGTCCGTGAGACTCTAATCTCCAATTAATCACCAAAAAGCTAGAAGTAGAACCATAGCTTAAGTGGTATAACACTAGCCTTGCGTGAGAAAATCTAAGGGATAAAGCCCAGCCCTTAAGTTCAAGCCCTAGGACTGGCACAGGAAAATAAAAATAAAACCTTAGATAAAATCACTATTTGTTATAACTCAGGCATGGCCTGTGCATTTTGTTTTGTCTCCTTTCTGTGGATATAGTCTCTTTTATCAAAGTACGACGATACCCAAAAGCTGTGAAGCTTTGGCTGTATCTGATGGATTCATGTTGTTCCATTCCCAGCGTTCTGAAAGCCAACTCTTGGGTTTTCTCTCTGGAGCACTGGCTGAGTGATCAAATGCAATAGAAGAGAAAAGAGGAACCCCCTAATGTGCAGGGTGTTGTATCCTTGGCATAGAGATCAAAGAAAAAGTCCAGCCTCTTTCACCTGACTAAGAAAAAAATGCAAGAGTTCCTGTGGTAGAAAACAACCCTGCACAACAATCCAGACGATCCTTTCAGTCAGGATCATGCTACACTCTGAAAGAGTTGTCAGTCAGTATCTCAGGAAGCAGAAAGGTTCCAAAGAGGCAGAGAGCCAACATAATTAACAGAGCTTTTATGGCAGATTGCCTTTGGATTTCTAGTCATGGGCCGAGGTGCTGGAAAAGCAGAATGGATCCAGCAAGCATCCCATCCCAATATGTTTGCACCTTGATCCTGGTCCCTGGAGAGATGGCGGGGCTGGCACCAGCCTCCCTCATCACACTGAATTAGTGGGTAGTGTGCACTGTGGCTGGGCAGCTCTGCACAGAGAAAGAAGATTTATTGCTCTATTTGACAGTCTGTTATTCACTAACTGAGCATGACACATCTGGGATTTCGAATCATCAACTTGACGTTTAACAGGAGAACAAACCTCTGGGAGGAGGATGGAGGTGGAAGGGGTAGAGAGGGGAAAATGAGGGTTAGCAGAATAGATTTCCCATTTCCCTGCTCACTCCACTGTGGGTCAGGGCTTGAGGGTGTCATTAGATGGAAGGGAAAGGCAGACAGATTCTCACAGAGCTTGTGGATACAGGGATCTGATGAAGCTGTCGATTCTCTGCAGGGTCTTTGCGCAGTGGCACACCTTTCCTGGTACCAGTGGGCAAGCTTCTGTTCTCCTTTTGTGCAATTGCATGTTCCACCAGAATACAGAGGACCTCTCCATATGCTCCCTCCTCTTATAGATGAGGCAGAGTCTAGCTGCTACAGGAAAATGTATCCTTACTGGAAGCCCCTCTTTCCACTGTAGGGGTCTGGCTGGCTATGGGCCCCTTCCTCATCCCTTCTTTTGCCCTATGGGAGTCAGTCCTGTCCCACCCACCATGGACCGACATTGGGCCCAGACACCCTCCTCATCTTCTACATACTGCCTTGCATCACAACAGGAGTGTTGACAAAAATCCTTCTCACCCAATACAGAAGCCGAGGTTCTGTCCACAGAATGACTGCAGCCTCCACCCTCGCCATGAAAAAGAGTGGAGCTCACTAATGATCAGAAACATAATTTATCTAATCTTCATGCATCCACTGGGAGCCATGGCTCAGAAGGCCATGAATAAAAATGGCAAGTTTGCTCAAAGCATTCAAGGCAGTTAAGACCATTTGTTTAGCCCGCTACAGCATGAGTGCTCCAAGGACTTATCCATTCTGGCTAAAAATGGCACACCCGTATCCCCCACCCCCATTAAAAACATCTCATCTCTATGCTTACATTTTAGCAAGTGAATACCAGATGAACTAAAAGTTGAAACAATCTAATTCTCCCTCTTTGGATTCACATGTTACTCCTTTAGAGAACGTGAATTCTTTTATTTGTCTTTTTTTTCCCCTCTCCATGCTTCTATTCCTATCTTTCCTCTCTTCCTCTCTGTATTTTCTCCACCCCAGTCGACTTAGCATGTCCAAGGAGATGAGCAAGAGAGTGAGACCACAAGCAAGGGCTTTGCTTCACAATCTTCCTAAAACCTATGGAAAAACTCTGTAAAATAATTAGTTGCATCAGCAGTGACGAGGGAGAAGTAAAGTATTATGGGAATATTTTTACTCAACTTTTTTTTTGTGGGGCTTTGAACTCTGGGCCTGGGTGCTGTCCCTCATCTCTTCAGCTCAAGGGTAACACTCTACCCACTTGAGCCACGGCATCACTATGTGGTGCTGAGGAATGGAACCCAGGGCCTCATGCATGCAAGGCAAGCACTCTACCACTGAGCCACCTTTCCAGCCCTTTACTCAACTTTTTAAAGTTGACTTACACAGTTGGACTTGAATCTTACTAAAATGAACACAGCCCTTTTCTAAAGACACAAAATGGGCCTTCTTTTTTGTTTTGTTGATTTGATAGGAGTTTTAGAAAGATTGCAGGGGTATTAATCAATACATAAACTCTTAGATATTATATCATAAAGGAGGGACAGTTTGACTAAAATAACAACAGGAAAAGTTGGCAGTGGGAAAAAAAAGTTAGAGGCTTTTCAACCCCAAACTAAGAGTAACATGATCATGAGCTGGTAATTCTAAGAAAAATAACTGAAGCATCTCTTTGGAATAAAATCAGCAGGCCCATAGGGAATGACACAGAGGTCTAGTGAGCAGAAAATTTCTTTTGTTCCTCCCATTTCTGTTTGTCATTGTGGTTCTGTAAGATTATAGATAACCAGAGTGACACGAGGGCTTGTAAGACTTTGTCATCATTCATACTTACATTTCTTCAAACAAACTCTATTCTGTATTGTCCTGTCAGAGTGATTGTGAGAGGAGAAATCCCAGGGGTTTCTGTTTAATACAGTGCATGTTTCTAGGGGTTCTGCCAAGGGGCATTGTCTTATGTCAAGACTTATGGCAAGACGTAAGTCTTGAGGGTTAAGACCACCTGACAGTGTGGTGTACTAAGTGGTACACCTTACTGATGCCATGTAAGTCAGCATGAGCAGGATGTTGGACTGGGTTAGAACCCAGTAGGTCAGGAAGATGTGGGTGCTCATGGGCATCTCTAGTTATGGTTTAGAGCTTGACAGAGTCTAGTCTCAGGGTAGTGTGTTAGAGCAATTCCAGGCAAGTAAGAACTCCAGGGACCATGGCAATTCTAGCAAGAGTTCTTACTCCTGATTCAGATAAGCTTTATTGTGACCTCAGGTACGTCTTCTGTCCTTGGTCCTGAGTCGGAAGAGGTTTTGCCAATCATGTGATTCTCCATTTCCTGTGAATTCATATTTGCTCAGCTGGGTAATGGCTCAGGCTTGTGTATCTAAATTGTCATGGCATTTATTTTAGGCAGCCTCCATTGCTTTGGGCAGAGGGCTGGAAAGTTCTACTACCTAAGATGCTACAATAGCTCACCTTCCTCATGTAGGGACCTCTGACTCATCTTGAATTTTACTAAACACTTGGGGCTCTGCCCTATCTCATTCCTCCAGCCCAGGCATTCACAATTTTAGGTCCCCCTTGCAGAAAATGACACTCTTGCCTACAAAAAGTGAGCAGGAAGGGATAGATGGGGCCCTTTGCTTAGCCGCTTTTAGTATGATGTCTAACTAGCTATCCAATGATCACATTCAGCTTCCATATCTGACAGATGCAAGCTTGGGCATCTTCAAGATTTCTAATATTGAGTAATACCTTCAATTAGATGGTTGGACAGATGGTAGACAGACATAGGTAATAGGTAGACAACAGAAAGATAATTTACTTTTTTTCTTAAACCAGTTTCTTTCCCAATTTTCCCTCAGAAACTACCTTTTGCTTCTTCTCTCTTTTTTTTTTTTTTTTGGTCTGGTCATGGGGCCTGAACTCTGGGCCTGGGCGCTGTCCCTCAGCTCTGCAGCTCAAGGCTAGCACTCTACCACTTGAGTCACAGCGCCAATTCCAGCTTTTTTCTTTTTGCTTATGTGGTGCTGAGGAATTGAACCCAGGGCCTCAGGCATACAAGGCAAGCACTCTACCACTGAGCCACCTTCCCAGCCCCTACTTTTCACTTCTCAACTCTGTTATTTTGCTTCCTTTTAAAATCTGTTATTTTTTAGCATCTTGGAAGACAGTAGAGGCTGGGTCCTAGACCAAAGTTATGATCCTGATCCAATCACAAATGATCATTACTGAATAACTTGACAGAATGTTGTTTTCCTAAGACTGTTTCCTAAGACTGTTTGTATGATCTAGAAATCTACCTAGTCTTCCTGCAAGGTAGGTAAGGCAGGTAGATAATACCCTTACAGTATGAAGAAAAAAATTAGAGGCACAGGCTGATGATGGCTGGCCAGCAGAGTAAGGAGGACTGGCATTTTTATCAGGCTTTATCACTAACCTTCTTGACTGTCCATCCTTGTAAGGAAGGGTACTTCATAACAAAATTGAGGAGATGGAGGCTTAGTGGCAGGGTCACTTGCCTATTGTTCAAAAAATAACTGTCACTATGTTACCTCCAAGTCAGTCTCTTCTGACTCCAGATTTGTGTCCTCTCCTCCAACAGTTGCCTCCTGCTCCTTGCTGTCCACCCCAAGCTTGGCTATTCCTGGCTTGACGACTCAGCCAGTATCCACAGCAAAAAGATGCTTTGCATAAATCCTTTCTCTAAATAAGCGTCTTACAGGCAGGTGGCTGCATTTGCATGAACTCCCTAGTTCCCTTGCAATTAACATCTAGGAGTCACCATGCTTTAAATCTTCCTCTTGTTTGTAATCGCCTCTAGCTACACTTTCAAGAGATCTGATCCCACCAGCTTAGACCTAATTGTGATTGAGCATAAAACCTTTTCTCAGCTTTTGTACTTATCCTTGGCAAACTGCAAAGCTCATTGAAAAGAGGCGTGTTTGTTCCTGAATTCAGTCTGCTTGTAGGCTTGTGGATGAATGTGGTGAACACGATAGAGGCCTCATTTTGCAGTGTATTGTCTCCATACCTCCCGTACTTCTTTTCCAATACTGCTAGATTAGCTCCAAATATGCTGCTACTGTAAAGGTTGCATAAATAACGGCTTGATTTATTTTGCATATTTTAACATGAAACAAAAGCCTACTAAGGCTGGTTGTGAAAGTTTTATACTCATGTGTCTCCCTACTTAAACATGGCTATCATCCTATTGTGGGCTGAATTGTATCCCTCCCTCAACTTCATGCATTGAAGCTATAACACGCACCCTCCTTCCCTCCACCTCCCCTGCCCCAGTGTGGTTGTACTGGGAGACAGGGAAGTATTGGGAGACTTAAGGAAGTAACTGAAACTAAATGAGGTCACAAGGTGAAGTCTAAACCTAATAAGATTTACACTCTTCTGAGAAGAGGCTATTGAGAATAGGTTCTGTGAGGGCCCAGTGAGAAGACAGCCATCTAGCTGCCAAGGAGAGAGGCTCCAGACACCAACTCTGATGGCAGCTTCAGCTTGGGTTTTCAGCCTCCAGAACCAAAAGAAATGTCTGTTGGTATTTAAGCCCCAGTCTGTGGAATTTTTTTAATGGTGTCCTGAGCAGAGTCATGCGCAGCCTTTGAGACATGGCTTGTGTGTTGGAATTTCTAAAAATGTCCATAAGAGATTAACATGCAAACTAAACTTCTAAAGTATGTCATAGCTTTGGGGGGGGGGGAGAGAGTGAGAGAGCAATCCAGTGAGCAAGACAAAGAGGGAAAGAGAGGGAGGAAGGGAAAAAAGGGTAAGAGGGATAGAGGGAGAGAGTGTCCTACATTTTGGAGAAGACAGATTCTAAATAAGTTTAGATAGATGACAGGTTGATGATGGATAGATAGATACATACATACATACATACATGGAGACATAAATAGTTCGTTGGTTAATGTTATTAAAGGAAAAGAGAGAATGATAGGAGTGTTGACAAGCTACCTTAGATCAGATAATGAGAATAGGTTTTTGAGTAGTAGCACTCTAGCCAAGGCCTAAAATAAGGCAAGGTTAGCCTGAAAATAAAAAGACATAGAGAAAATCCCAGGAGGCAGATAGGATTAAGGAGAGCTAGTATTTACATGGGGCTTTTTGTTTGTTAACCTTCCTGACGGTCCATCCTTCTAAAGAAGGATATTTCATTATAAAATTGAGGAGACAGAGGCTATATTTTATTATAGAAGAATATATTGTTTAGGAAAGATATTGAATAAGAGACTGAATAATATCTTTGCCTGGTATCTATGAAATAAATATGTTTAGAGAAGTATTCATTGCCTACGTAATGTCACTTGTACTAACTCTCTCTGATTTAGTTCATTTTGATTACTAAGGATATTATGAATAAAAATATGAGGGTAAGCAAGCCCACAGAATTCTAAAATTGAATAGATTCTCGGTATGCACAATTTAACTCACTTTAGTGACTTAAGCCCAATTGTTTTATATTGACATTATCTGTCTTACTTGCAAAAAGAGCTATTTGTCATTTCTTGATAATCCATTGTAAATATTCACAATCCTATAGCCATGTGATATCCAGTCTGTGATCATTTATTTGATAGAGAAAACTAAGATATATATATATAGATATAGATATATGTTATAAATGTGTGTGTGTGTGTGTGTGTGTGTGTGTGTGTGTACATACAGACTTGCCCAGGGCTGGCAAGTAGTGAGGCATCCTATGCCAGCTACAAAGTTGTGATTCCTTGAGGTGGTGTTTGGAAGTATTCTGTGGCTGTAGCTAGACCCCAGATGACATGATTGAGATTGTGGGAGGAACACTTGTATATTTGTAAATTGGCCCATTATTATTTAATTTGATGTGGTTTACTACTTCTTTCCAGGTGCTCTTAAAACACACACACACACACACACAGTTTTACTGCTGTGTAAACTTCAGAATCACATGTGGATAGGTGTATAGTCAAATCCATAGTGAAGCACTGTGTTCTAACTTCAGTACAAAAACATCTGCACATGGCAGACTCCCTGTAAGCATATTGTCTTCAAGATATAGGTTGTTTTAGGGCTGGGAAGGTGGCTCAGTGGTAGAGCGCTTGCCTTGCATGCCGGAGGCCCTGGGTTCGATTCCTCAGCACCACGTAAGCAAAAAGAAAAAAAAAGCCAGAAGTGGCACTGTGGCTCAAGTGGTAGAGCACTAGCCTTGAGCTGAAGAGCTGAGGGACAGCACCCAGGCCCAGAGTTCAGGCCCCACGACCGGACCCCCCCCCCAAAAAAGATATAGGTTGTTTTATGTTGATGCATGTCTTCTTATGTGATAACCTCAATCTATTTCTGTAGTGAACTACTACTATTAAGTAACAATGATATAGAGCAGTAGACTATTAATATAATATACTGGATATTTCAAAAACTTGCATGATGATTCTAAATTTTAAAACAAATTACAAATACATCTCATTTTATTCAACTATGCGATTCATATGTAAGGAAGCAAATATATGATGTGATGTGATAACTATACATGCTAAAAAAGTATTCCTTACACATTCCAATGTAAATCAAGTTTGAATATTACCTGAGCTTTCATTCTAATTTTGGTTTATTTTCCATCTGGGTTAAAGGGATGAGAAGACCTTAAGACACTCAACTCTGAATCTCAAGGGATTCTCCTTGACACAGATTGTAGTTGAGATTTGCCCTCCTTAAAACAGATTGCATAATTATAACTATTTACCTTAGAATACAGGCCACCAGTTATTATGCTTCATAAGTTTTAGTAAAAAAACTATATAAAATTGGTAAATTGGTTTTATTTCTTTAAAAATAGTTTCACCTTCTAAAAAGGTAATACTTCAAACCATATTGTAGTACATTTAAAGCAATCTAGAAAGACTATATACTATTGTGTGTATATGTGTGTATATGAGAGAGAGAGAGAGAGAGGGGGAGAGAGAGGGGGGGAGAGAAAACACACCAGTTCTGGGGCTTCAACTCTAGGCTTGGGCACTCTTCTTGAGTTGTTGTTGTTGTTTGCCTCAAGGCTGGTTCTCTACAACTTGAGCTATACCTCTACTTTCAGCTTTTTTTTTTTTTTTTGGTGGTTAATGGAAGGTAAGAGTCTCATGGACTTTCTACAACCACAATCCTTAACTCAGCCTCCTGAGTAGCTAGGATTACAGTTGTGAGTCATTCTGGCCACGTACTCTTTTAACACTCTATCTATCTATCTATCTATCTATCTATCTATCTATCTATCATGATTTAGTTATATATTTCACAAAAAATAGTTACATAATTTTCATGTGTATATCTTTTCCAATGCCTTCACCCCCCCACTCCCCAATTCAAATGTAAGGAAATCTCAGTGAAGATTTAAACTTCGCTGATGTTTCCTCGAGTCACTCTGAGCCTTATGCTCAAATGTTCTCCACCTCCCACCCCCCACTTTGCTCCCTAAACCCTCAAGCAGGGATAACTGGATAACCGAATATGGTCAGCTGACATCCCAAATGCAGTTCTGTTCCTGTTACCACGCAGCCCAGGGGAAACTGTGTGTAGAGAGTTTTCATCCCTTAGTATGCCTTTCCCTCCCACAGAAGATGCCAAAGAGGTTTGCAGATGGGTAAAAGGCTTCCTAGCTCTCAGGGGGGAGAGGGTGGAAACTATTTGCATAGAATAGCATCTGGAGTTCCTGGGCCCTCAGATGCTGGCTGGGGGAAGACAGCTTTCCACATTCATGGCTGTTTCCTAAGGAAGGGGAGAAAGGAGACAAGAGAGGAGAGAAAAGGAGCAAGGACTCCCTTTGTATCTGTGTCCAATATGGTTTCTTTTGCTTTTTCATTCTCCATGGTGAAGGGCTCCCCAGGGGTTCTCATCTGTTACCAGGCTTGGCTGTACCTGCCGGCCTGTGTGAAAGTCGCTCAGCTGCTGCCCTGGATGGGGCAAACACATCACATCTATCTCCCTGGCATCTTCTGAGCTCTGGGGCTGCAAGGATCAAGCCCCACGTGGAGCACAAAGGCAGGTCTGTATAGAAAGAGCCGACCTTCTGCTCTTTGTGTGGGCGCCAGAGGTCAGCGCTGGCTCCCCATTCCTGTCTTCACTGTGAGACAAAAAAGAATGAGAGTTCCTAGGGAAGTACAGTAAGATCTCCAGGGACCTTCCTCTGGACAAAAAAAGAAAAAAAGTAAGATGTAATGATTAGTTTTATGATCAGTTTTTCTGTGTTGAGGAAATATAGAATATTTGAAAATTTAGAACTTGTTAGGTTTAAAAAAAATTTTTTTAGAAATGATGTTAGGGAATTAGAGTGTATTTTAGATCATAACCTCATTAGAGATGACATAAAACACCCCATTATCTTCTTCAATATCATTATCATTCATTATTTAAAAAGCAGTTTTAGGAAGCCCTTGATTGTTGGCCAAAGGTTGGAGAATAGATGCACAAACAAAAGACAAAATGCTTTCAATTGATGATAAAGATGAGATCAAATATTTTAAAAAGAAGGAAAACTTGAAAGTTGATTTTGCTGGGCACCAGTGGTTCATGCCTGTAATCCTAGCTACTCAGGAGGCTGAGATCTGAGGATCATAGTTCAAAGGCAGTCTGGGAAGGAAAGGTTGTGAAACTCTTATCTCCAATAAACCACCAGAATACTGGAAGCGGTGTTGTGGCTCAAGTGGTAGAATACTCACCTCGAGCTGAAGAGCTGATGCACAGTGCTCAGAGTTCAAGCCCCATGACCGACCAAAAAAAAAAAAAGTTTGGTTTTTAGTTAATAACAATTTTCAATCAAAAGCATGAGTAAGCATTGAGCAAATAGATCCAGGGATAGAATTTCTTCATCTATCTATTATGGGGCCTAAAGATAGAACTCAGTGGTAGAGTGCTTGCCTATCATGCTCAGGGCAGTAGGCTCAAATTTCAGTACTGCAAAAAGAAAAAAAGTGACCTTATGATATCTATGTACTCTGTGCCCTGTAGTTTTTTTTATTGTTTCTGTTTGTTTGCTTGTTTTTCAGCGCCAGGGCTTGAACTCAGAAGGTGTTCTACCACATAAGACATTACTTTGTCTCTACCTTTTTTTTTTCTAGTTAATTGGAGACAAAGTCCCAGAACTATCCCAGTTGGATCGTCTTTGAACCCTTCATATCTCAGCCTCCCAAGTAGCTAAGATCACAGGTGTAAAACACTGGCTATACTTTGCATTCTGAGGTGTGGCTAATAAAAACAATTCAGGCCCACTTAGTCCTGACCTTCGCTGTTATCATGCTTGTGTTCAGGTGCCTCACCCTTCTCCCAAGTTATATTGTAGGTTACACAGGAGAATTTTATCCTTAAAACATCTTCTTGAACTTAATGTGATTTATAGTTTTTTGAAAAGCACTTGCCATTTCAGAGTTAGAAATGATAAAATATTGCTTTAGTCTGTGTGATAAACAATGTATTATAGATTACTCACTTGTTGGAGTTTTTCCTTCAGTTGACAGACTTCAAATTTCAATCTCAGAAAAACATTAATCACTTTGTGTCCTTTCATACAATTTGATCACTTTGTAATCACAGCTTATGTTTTCTACCGGCACTTTATCTTTTGATAAATACTCTATACCGATTTTTCTCCCCACTCCTTCTTGCCTGCCTCATCCCCTATCAGTCTTTCCGTGAGAAGACTCAGAAAACAAGCAATAAAAAAAGAAAGAAAAGACAAGGAAAAAAAAAAAGCCAAGGCACTGCTGTTCCATTCGTTCCGCCCTTCCCCCATAAAAAGCTAATATTTTCAGGTTGACTGAAAGTTTAACTTTGTTATTTTTTTTTATTTTTCAAGAAAATCCAGCGTGACATGGCACGTGTTAGTGCCCTCTTACTTAACAAATTACAAGTTTTTTTTGACCTAAGTTAAAAGCTGTGCAAATCTCCCTTGTCTTGTGTTTTCTTTGTGTATGGGTTGCACTAATCCAACCTCAGACATATGCGTAACAGAACTGGGAAGCTTAACCTCAGTCCTTCTGCTCGCAATTTGCCTTTGTCCCTTCAGAATTCCCCAGAAGACACCATCCTTCAAGAATGGGACATTTTCTGATGATCAGACTTTATTACTTTCCTGCAGAGATCAGGAGCAAGAAATAGTATGCCTGGCAGGACCCCCCTCCCCACCTCCTGGAGAAGCAGTCATCCTCCTATTTTTTTTTAAGATAGCTTTTTTTTGCTGGTTAAAAAATTAATCATCAGAGGTAGGCCCTGGTGGCTCATGCTTATACTCCTCAATACTCATGAGCCTGAGGTCTGGGCATCACCAGCCAGTCAGGGCAGGAAAGTCCATGAGACTCTCCAGTTAGCCACCAATAAGCTGGAGGTAGAGCTGGGGCTCAAGTGGGAGACTATCAGCCTCAAGCAAAGTAGCTAAGAGACAGTGCTCAGACCCTGAGTTTAACACCCAGTTTAAGACTGGCACAAAACAAACAAAATCATCAAGACATCAGTTTCGTTGAGTTGGGAAGAATCCAAAGGACTAACAAAAGACACCAAACCTTTATCACTGTCTTTTGATTTGAAGAAGCTTTTTCATTGGTATACCAAGTTATTTTTTCCGATCTCAATATACTCTAATAGAGAACAACACACTTCAGCCACCCACCATCATACCCCCCATGGAAGGGGACAATCTCCCCCCCCCAAATGCTGCTTTCTGAGAAGATTTTATATTGGATGAGGCTTTTAAATGCTAGATCAGAGAAGTCCCAAGGGAGCCTCCTCTCATCCATTACTGAACATCCCAAGCTTTTCTTCCCTCCAAGGCCGGCCCAGACCAACTGAGTACTTGCAACTGGATAATGAACCTTGAACTAGACATGCCTGAGGGATGAGTGCTTTCAGGCAAGCCTCTTTCCCCCTGTAATGTGCTATTTCATTTTCAAAAGGGAGAGATATTCTAGAGCCATAAATCTCTCCCCTTTCTTTGGCCTGCCTGCAACCCCTGCTCTTCTGGGGGCTTGGGGGGGGGAGGACTACCTCTCGGAAGTTATTCACATTGGGTTGGGAGAGGTCAGCTTGACACACAGTTCTCCACAGGTGGTCCCACACGGAAGCTCAGGGCCCCAAGGTGCTTTAAAGGCTGCCCCTGGAAAAGAATGGTTGAATGTCTTTGTCTGCCTCTCAAGGGCTGTCTGTGGCAGGCTCAGCTTGGTGACAGATTGCTGTCCACTCTGACCCTGTGGTAGCTCTAATCTGCCTGCTTCTCATTCCCTGTATAGAACAACTTGACATCCTTGCAGAAAGTCAACTCTTTATACTCACAAAGGGGACTCCTTGCTGGAGGTAGCCATTGAGCTGGTCCTTGAGGAGCAAGGATGGAGATGGGGAGGAAAATGCTGTTAGAATATGCAAATATCACAGTGATGGGCTCCCTTCGTGACCCAGGTCATGGTTTTTCTCATATATAGCTGAGATTCAGTTTCACTCTGCCTCCCCTTTCAATTTCCCTCCTAGTTTATCAACTCAAGTATCTTTGTTTTCTTTCAAAAATCTTTCAGATGCCCATCATCTTAATTTCATTTTCTTTTTTTTTGTCAGTCGTGGGCTTAAACTCTGGGCCGGGGCACTTTCCCTCAGCATCCCAGCTCAAGGCCAGTGCTCTACCACTTGAGCCACAGCACCACTTCTGGTTTTTTGGGGGCTTATTGGAGATAAGAGTTTCATGGACTTTCTTGCCCGGGCTGGCTTTGAACTGTGATCCTCAGATCTCAGCCTCCTGAGTAGCTAGGATGAGCCACTTGTGCCCCGCTCATTTTATTTCTTGATCTTCCTTTAGTTTTCCTTTTCACCCAGCTGTAGGCAAACCCCCATATTAGCCCTGTAGTGGGTTAGAGACATAAGCTAAGTTAAATATTCCTTTACCCCATTTCTGTACTTGATGCAGCATAAGACTTATTCCAGCACATGGCCATATTGGATGTGTGATGGTCTTCCATGAGATGCTCACACCGAAGGCTTGGTGTTGGAAGCTCTGTACTGTACTGAGTTTTCACAAAGAATAGGATTTCCCATTGCTTGTCTAATTCTCTGGGTTTGATGTCTCAACCTTGGCACTACTGAAATTTGGGTCCAGTTAACTTTTCTTGTTGAGGAGACTCATCCTGTGTATTATAAATAATTAGCAATCCCTGGCATTGCCAAGTATTTCTCAAGGAGAAAAACACCACTGGTTTAGGACTAGTGTGCTGGATCAATGTAAAGCTTTCTGAAACAGACAAGGGTTCTCTGTGTGTAATACACTAGCCACTAGCAGCACAGATTACTGATCATTTGCAATGTGGGCAGTTCAGATTAAGATAAATTGTTTGTGCCAGGTATGTACCTTATTGGATGATTCAGTATCAACAAAAAGTAAACTGCCATTTTAATATTGAATAGTGAATGTATGTTGAAATGATGACAGTGGAGATATGTTGAGTCAAATAAATTAATTTCATTTGCTTCTTTTTTAAGTGACTTTGACTGTGAAAAAAATTTGTAATTACATTTGTAACATGCATTTGTGACTCTGTTGGAAAGCACTGGTCTTTTCAGTCATTGGATTTTTATTTCTTTCCCAAGTTATTTTTTGTCTTATTTGCATCCTCTCACCTGTGTTCCCAAAATATAATTGTGGCTATTTTCCACACTAAGTGCTTTCTGTGAAGTTCCATGTGTGGTTTGTTGTTTGTGTATTCTTGAAGAAGTCTCTCTTCTTCTAGCCCTTGTTTTAAATGTAAAATCAGTGAATTGTTCTTCAGACTCTCCTACAGCTCTGAAATCGGAATTTGGATCTGAAAAACTGTATTGATCAAACACAGTGGATCAACGCTAGAACTCTGCAGAGGAAAGCACCTACTGGTTCCAATTAAAGAGCTTTTCCCTCTCACCCTGCTAGTCTTCTTGCACAGTAGTGAACTCACTCAAGACTCTCCTAGGGAAGGCTGGCTTGAGGGATGCTGATAGAAGTTAGGAGGAGGAAGACATTGCATAGTCAATGAATTGAGACATATCAGGTTAAGCAAATGTAAGACACATCTGTTTAACAGTGAGCCTTCAACATACTATACTAAAAGACGTACTAAATCAAAAAAGGTATATGGGGGCTGGGAAGGTGGCTCAGTGGTAGAGTGCTTGCCTCATATGCATGAGGCCCTGGGTTCGATTCCTCAGCACCACATAAGTAGAAAAAGCCAGAAGTGGCTCTAGTGGTAGAGTGTTAGCCTTGAGCTGAAGAGCAGAGGGACAGAACCCAGGCCCAGAGTTCAGGCTCCAAGACCAAAAAAAAAATGTAGTATATGGAATGCAGCATTTACATATATATATGTTGCTGAACCTTGTATTCTGCTTTGGATTTTATCCTGGTAGTAATGAAAAATTCACTAAAGCTAGGAATGACATGAGAGACTGAGATTTTACAGAGGTCCTTCTGGGCACTATAGATTTTAGGCTGAAATGACGTGTCAGGGGGAGGCTCAGAGCAGAGGACAATGAGGAAGCTATTCTAATTGCCTGATGTGTGTGTGTGTGTGTGTGTGTTACTGGGGTTTGAATTCAGGACCTCACTTGCTAAGCAAGTGAGCCATCTTCCTGATGAGATTTTTGAGAATGAGAAAAGGGAATATTTAGATAGTATTAGTGGGTCCATCTCTATCTGGATAGGCCCCATTTCCAGCTTGGCAACTTGATGAATAGTGGTGCTTCTGTAAATAAGTTTACAGCCAAGCTAAGAAGATAGATTTATGAATAAGCAATTGCAGTGCAGATACATTGCACAGAAATGAGTAGATTTGAGATACTTTGAAGGCAGGAGGCCATAGGATATACACATACATGGATTAAAGCGTATGGATATGCATGTGTGCTCATATGTACAAGATTCAAGATCGGCCGGGCGCTGGTGGCTCATGCCTGTAATCCTAGCTACTCAGGAGGCTGAGATCTGAGGATCATGGTTCAAAGCCAGCCCAGGCAGGAGAGACCGTGAGACTCCTATCACCAGAAAACCGGAAGTGGCACTGTAGCTCAAGTGGTAGAGCGCTCGCCTTGAGCTGAAGAGCTGAGGGACAGCGCCCAGGCCCAGAGTTCAAGCCCCCCCACCGACCAAAAAAAAAAGATTCAAGATCATTCTAAATAGGTCAATGTGTATACATATTCCAAACTACTCACATTTTTTTTAACGTTTGAATTAAGATTTAAGATCCAGCTTTGTGGGACGTGGGTATAGCTAAGTGGTAGAGTGCTTTCTCAGTGCATACATGGTCCTAGAGTTCACTCCCCAGTATTTAATAAGAAAAACAATACCATTTTGTACTAATAAAGGAGCCTTTGTTGTGAAAGGGGCTTAAAAATTTACAAGAAGTGTTTGGCAGGGAAGAAGTAAGAGAATATGGAGTGAAACTTCATTGAAGGTAAAGATGATATCCATCTTATTTCACTCTGTATCTCACTGGTCCCTAGCCTACTGGCATGGTTATAGAAAGATTAGTTGAACACGTTGACTTCCAAAATCTGCACCTGGAAACTGGATGTAAGATTAACAAGATGATTACACTTAACCACAGGCTTTGCATTTGTAAGCAGCAATGGGAACTCTTCTTTCTTTGGAGATTGTTTCTCAACTGTAGATGTGCCCAATATTCTAAAGAACACTTGCTATTGTTAGCAAAAAGCCCTCCCACTCCCGGGGGATAGGAACTGGCTTTATCTGGGTGATTTGGAGGAGCCTTCATGGATGAACTCCTAGCTGTGTTCAGTTTATTGGTGACTTTCGTTCCTGTATAGTTTGTATTCTTTCACAATATCTTTCCAGTTCTGTCAAGAACCAGGTTTTTGTCTAGTTTGCTTGTCTGTTTGGAGACAGGCTCTTGTTATGTAGCCGGCTTCACACTAACCATCCTCCTGCCTCAGTGTCTCAAGTGCTGACATTACAGTCAGATACCCAGTCACAATTAGTCATGAAAGACTAGCTTAGTATATGGTTCACACACTGTGCTGTAGAGAATAATCTATACTTTGCAAATGAAGAAAAGCAAAAGTTAGGAATGTTGGGCCACATTTCAGTTAGTGTAGTCAGATACTCAATTGATTATAATTTGTTATAAATTTCTAGAGCCCCATTGGATGAGCTCCTTTTTATCTTATATATATAAATCATTAGAAGATCTGAATTACATGACCTTTATCATACCTGTACATTCTCAATCTCTGCTGCCTGTAATCTCTATCATGTAACACATAGGTCATTGCTACTCAATGTAGTCCCTGAACCAGCAGCATCCTCAGAATTGTCCTAGAAATACCAAATCTCGCTCCCTATGCCAGATCTATGGAAGAGAAATACTCAAGTATCTCAACATTTTAGTCACTGATATGGTTAACTCCATGTCCTCAGGAATGAAAACAGAGAAGACAAAATGTTTCATTGAAGACATTCGGTTTCACATCATCCTGGTTAATACTTTCATCATTGCTTTTAAGTTTCCATCCAGTGTAGCTGGCTTGGACTTTTATTTCTAAACATCAGTGACATTCTTGAAAGGGCAATGAATGGCCAGTTCATAGATTACAAAGACAGATAGACTATCTCAGGAGTCTATGACCTGGCCAAATGAGCTGCACCAGGAAGAGGCAGATGGGAGAGTGATGGCTTCAGAGGCAGCAGAGAGAAATTTCTGCATGGTCAGCTTGGCAGGTCACAGCCTAAGGAAGTAGTTGGGTCCAAAGGGTGGAACAGTGAAGCTTAAGAAGAGACTGGTCCTCTGCCAAGCATAAAGAGAAAGGTCCATAAAGAGAAAGCGGAGATAGAAAAAGCATGCAGAAAGTCAGACAGGCAGTGCCAGAAAGCAAAGCCCAGCAGTGTCACAAAATTGTTTTAAGCAATAAGTAGAATGAGTTCATTGGTAAAGAGTAAGTTACCCACAGTAGTCCCACTGAGAACTAAAGCAAACCCTATTTCTCAGCTCTGTGTGTGTGTGTGTGTGTGTGTGTGTGTGTGTGTACACATAGATATGGTATCATACATGCATATACATGGAGTACTGGACATTTGAACTTAGTGTTTGCCTAGTCAGTGCTCTGTCCCTTAAGATACTTGAGCCACGCCCTCAGCCCTTTTTTGCTCCACTCATTTTTCATCTAAGGTTTGGTGATATTTGTCTGGGTACCCTGATAGAAGGACTGTACCCCCCCCACCACACCTCCTATGACTACAGACATTTCATCACCACACCCAGTCCTCCCTATTCTGCTTCCCAAGTACTTGAGAAGTCAGGGGTGAGCCATTGCACACAACCTCAAAACTACTTTACACAGTGACTTAAATATGGTCTCTGCACCCTACCCTCTGGATCTAGAAAGATGAAGGGTTTTCAGGAAAGGTATTGTTAAATGATTTTAAAAAATCTTTTAAAAGAATGTTTTTAAAAACTAACAGTGAGTCTTGGGAATAAACTCTGCCTGCAATGTGTCACTTGTTTACACAGGTGAGTGAGGCACCGGAAGAGGCCTCTAGTGCATAGACACATGGTCGGGAAAGCGCTGACATGACACTTCCTGTTCTAGCTTTGGGACCCCCGTCAGAGGGTGATTTACACGTCAGTCTCAGTGTGGTGGTCCATGTTCCCGGCTGTCAGCTCGGTCCCGCCCTTGGAGCTCCGGCGACACAGGGCATTGAAAGGTTAGTCAAAGACCACATTGTGTTCCTCTTGCTGCAGGAACAGCTGCACTAATTTGGATTGTGATTTAGCTTGTCCTTCCCCACTCTTTCTGAAGTCCAAGCTGAGTAGTGTCAATCAATGGTGTCCCATCACTCAAGTATTGAAGGTTGATGGCCCTGCACCATTCTTGAAGTCACATTTAGAATCCATTTTCACCATCTCGGGTAAGGTTGTGCAATTCTGAAAACTCAGAATACTCAATCCCGGCGGCATCCTTGACAGATCTATGCAAGGCCTGGGTCATATCTGGTATGTTTAATTTGTATAATAGTTGGTGGAAGGCTTGTTAGGTTTAGAACCAAAGGCCTGGCTTTGATTCACACCTCTGCCACTAATTTTGTGCCTGTTACTTATCTGTAACATCAAGATATGGTTTATTTCTCTTTGCAGAAATAATACATACAGGATGAGTTTGTAAACTAGAAAAAGCTGCTCTACAAATTAATATGGTATATTATTGATTCATTACATCATAGAAAGAGAACCATATTGGATTTCATCAGTACTGGAGAAGGTAGTTTACAGATGCTTCAACATGAAATACTTTTGAAAAAAAAATCAAGAAACATCAAGAATCAACAGTCACTGCTGGATGTGGCTCTTTCTGGCCAAGATGCTCTCTCCTTTTTGCTCCTTCAGTGCAAAATTTTGTCTGATTTTAGGAGAATATCATAAGGCAGAAGAACTCCACACAAGTGTCTTTCCTTAATCTCCTTTCTTGTCTTCTTGAGTAATGGTGATTTCTTTGGATCCCTTTCTTCTTATCCTTGCTTAGCTAGCTTTCATCTCTAAAATGTTGTTTCCTAGATACTTCCCTGCTCTTGTCTCTGTCAAGTTAAGAGAAGAATTTCCTGGAATTGGTTACCTTATAAATAAAGTGAGGGTGCTCCTTCATCATTTTTTTGTCCTTTTCATGGACACTTGGAAAATTTAAAAAATAAAGGGTGGGTAGAAGAAACTCTAGCATTCGAAAGTATAAAAAAGAGATGAATTCCTATTTTTATTAAATCAGTTTCTACCAACAAGGACTGTTTGGTGAATTACAGAGGTTATTTTTAATTTATTACAGCGAAGACTTATTCGTGGAGCGCCAACTAGCCTTTGATACAGTCTGCATACACACTCTTGGTGGTAGACCCTGGTGGAGAGTGTATGCATTGGATGAGAATGAGCACTGAAAGCATAGGGAAGTGATTCTGGACTCTTCTATGGCATATAGGTATCCTTATGGTTTCTCTTGGTGTACCAGTCTGAGATGTCTCAAGTTTCTTAGATTCTCTCACCTTTATACATTCACTGTCAACCTTCAGTTACTAACATTTGGATCCAGGACAACAGCCACCTACTCTGCTAAGTCTTATCTCAAGAGACTCAGAGAACCTAAGCTTTGACAGCTAAACTGAAAGTAGCTTGTTATATTAACATGGAACGTTAGTAGCTACTCTTACTATACAGGTAACACATGGGAAATTCGATTTTCTAAAGGTTAGAAACCTATTAGCATATCTATTTTCTTATAACATGAACAGAGTTTTTCAGGGTTTTAGATAATAATTTGCTAAGACCCACTGTACTTGTTCTTTCTCATCATAGATTATAAGGATCAGAGTCTCAACCAGAAATGACTCTGTGAGAATTGTAACACAACTGGAAAATATGATTTTCAGAATTCTATCTATAGCATAGAAAAAGACTGAGATTCTTTTTATGTTGGCTATAAATCTCTTATTCCTTCAACAACTTAGATAATTCTGCTACAATAGAATGTTTATTCTCAGTACATGTTAAGCTAGTAATTATGAAGTTCTGCTTTTTATATCCATTTTAAGTTACTGTTCTAGACAAAACTCATCATAGTCATTAATTGTAAAAGCCATGAGACCTAAGAGAAATGAAAAAAATCATGACATAAAATATAGGGTTGCCCCAAGAAGAAAACAGTACCCTTCCAAAAAATCCCCCACAGCAACAGATCTGATGAAAAAAATCATAAAATTGTCCTCAATTTATGCTATTTCTGAGCATCTAATTACATAGTTTATAACTCACTTTTTTTTTTGTCAGTTGTGGAGCTTGAATTCTGGGCTTGGGTGTTGTCCCTGTGCTCTTCAGCTCAAGGCTAGCACTCTACCACTTGATCCACAGCACCACTTTCAGTTTTCTGGTGGTTAATTGGAGATAAGAGTCTCATGGACTTTCCTGCCTGGGCTGGCTTTGAACTGTGATCTCAGCCTCCTGAGTAGCTAGGATGACAGGTGTGAGCCACTGGCACCCAGCTAACTCACTCTTTGTATCTGTGGTCTTTCTGACAACTTAGCACAAAGTATTATGTACCCATTTTTTTCAGATGCTAAGACTAAGGTGTGGCAATTGACCCAGGTCTGACCCCTAAAATTCATTCTTTCTTTCAGTATGCCAACTATACGGCAATCACAAATATGTCCTTTCTGTTTGGCTTCTAAAACCAACCGATGGTTGTTTGAGAACAGATGTCATTTCTACAGCTTGTGGCCATGGGCAGTAAGTGGTAGTGCATAAGGTAAGGAGTTAGACTTGGACCTTGAGTGAGATGTAACCAAAATGTACAGTGACTTAGGCTGAAAAGCAAAAAGCCAAGAAGCAGGACTTTATTGAGGCAAAGGTAGGTAGAAATTTTCCTCTTTCCATGAAGTGTTATTTATTTTCTTTTTCCAAAAGATTTTTGCATTCTGGTAAATGTACCACATTTATTCATTAATTTGAGCTTTTCTCATACAATCAAGGAAAAGCTTAATGAACTGCTTTTGATTGTATATGATCCCCAAAGTCCAGGGAATTAATTATTACTATTAGTATTTTGATTTTATTCATAGACATAAATAAAGCATATCTGTTAGAAATAAAGTGCTTGCCCTTTTTTAATAAAGGAAGCTGTTTATGTGTGCTAATTAAAGAGTACTAAAAAAATCTAATGCACTGTGAATTAGCTTACTTCAAAGCCAATCAGTGGAAACATAAAATCTGTGGCACATTTTCAGTGCTTCAACTAAACACCACTTCTAGGCAAATATCTGAGGGTTAGTGAATTTCCAGTTTGGTTCTTGGAGGCAGAGAGCATTCTGTGTCAGGGCCATTACCTGGGGTTCACTCTGGGTATAGTCCATTGGCTAGGCGTCTGCCAATTCTTTTGACAATCCCCGCCCAGTTCGCTGCCATTGGGCTACAACTCTTAATCAAAGTCACTTCAAAGACCCCAAACAGATTGATTCACATGTGAATGCTTCTCAAACTGTCTTAGAAAAGAGGAGGGGTTCTAGTCTTACGTTTCTTTGAACCTACTGTGGCTCGTTTACTAGTATTTACTTTGCATGGCCTATGGCTGAACCATGGAAATTGGAAAACAAACTCCTATTCAGCAAGTCATGTCAAAGGTGACTGCAGAGCCAGAGAGTTGACTGTGGGACAGACATTGTTTCTGATCAGGAGGCCTCTTCTGCAGTGCTGCTGTCTCCACAGTTACATACCTGTCCATGGGCGCCTTTCGTTTATCTTGTCTATGTGGGAAGTCCTAGACGAAGCCATCAATCTGAGAGATGAGAGAGATGCCTATTTGACACTCCAACAATAGTCAGGGAGGGGGGAATAAAAGAAGAGGCAAAAGAAAAAAAAAGAAAATTAGCCAGACCCTGAACAAAGTTCTTTTGAGCTGTACCGTATGTAGTTATAGAGAGGATCCAATGGGCACTGTGTTCAGAAACATGCTTTGTGCTATGTCAAGCTCACAGTTAAGCAAGCATCTGCGCTTTCTCATATAAACTAGGCACTTTCCAAAGATTCAAGAGTCATTTCCTGACTACACGCCTGAGTTTTTTCTAAGGGAATAAACAGAATCCCCTATCCCCTGTCCTCCAAACCCCTTCTTCCCCCAATAATGAAACTACGTATGTACCATTGCCTAATAGCTATCTGTGGGAGAAAGTATTTATTGTTGATTAGTCTATGGCAGAATCTTCCAAGGGATCTAAAGTATTCATAGTTGACTGGTTGATTAGCATCGGGATTGCCAAATCAGAGGCGATGATATTCTTATTAGTAAATCAACATGAAAAATGTTAAAATTGGACTCTCCAGAGATACATTTGAACATGTTGTAAAGTTTATTTAGATGTGTGAAATCCCAGAGCTCAGATCAAATTGTACGTCTTTTGTTTTCCTGAAAGAAAAAAAAAAGACGTTGGCTTATGCATTTGCTGCTCTATAGTGTTTTAAGGTTCACTTGTGAGCACCTTTCCCACGGCCTGGGGAAGAGTCTGGGGAAAATGGTACAGTGCTTTTTCTGCTATCATTACTAACAAGGCCTTTCGATGCTTGGCTGCTGGCTGCCTTTGTGGTGGAAGCCACTGCTATTCACCTCAGTGAATTGAAATAAAGCCTTAAAGGTTTTCTTATGAGAAGGTCCTAGACTACAAGATTTCTTGCCAGCCTCTTGGCTCTCCCTTCAACTGACCTGTAAGCACAGTATGCAGTCCATCTGTTTACACAGGCTTTCACTCCATGGGGGACTTGTTGGAGAAGACATTTCTCAGACATGATGCAGAGATGTCAGTGGGAATACTTGCTTACTATTGTAATCTTTTACTATTCTACCATACAGATCTTCCAAGTGCCTTAGTAATATACTAATATAGTCATTTAAAACATTACAAAATGACATTTACTGGTCTGATTGAATAAATTACATGAATAAAAATAAAAACCTGATGTATAGGTTAAAAATACAATTTCAAATTCATCGTGATAGAATGCTGAAATGATGGAGCATTAATATGAAGCTTGAAGCAAATGTGTTCCAATCACCATTCAGAACTCAATGCAGCTGAAACGATAGCAAGTTGACAACGAAAAGCAGGAAGGTGCCCAGTAGGAGGAGCTGGGGAGAGTTCACTGCCCTAACAGTCATGTCTTGCATCTACCTGAAAGTTTTTCCTCCTGTGGAGTATTGTCCCTGCAGAACTCCATACAAGATTATCACCATACACAACATTCTGGAACTTAAGATTCTACAACTCCAAATTCCAACCTGTTTCACATCGTGATCTCATTCATCTTGGACATGTCACTGAGGAGGTATGTGTGGACAGGAGGAAAGAGTAGGGAAACAAAGGAAACAGAGACCACAAGACAAAGAAATGAGACAGCTTATGTTTCCGACATCCTATATCCTCTTCCAATGTCCTCCACAAAGATGTTTCCTAGTCTTTCTTCACTAGACTACACATGGGAGATGTTTGATTTGAAATAGTTCCTTGGCATCACAGCCCTATCTAAAATCGATGAATCATAGTGACTATATACATTTTTACAGAGTCAGCAGGAAGTGTAGTCAACAACACAACTCACAATTTTCCTGTTTGTTAGCCTCATATTCTAATTCACTGAATCCCCTGCATTATTCATCTCGGGGCTCTGCACTTCCTCAATGCAATTTTTACCTCCTAGTTACCCAATGGTCTAGATGACATTGACTAAATTGAGGAGAGTCTGTCTTAGCTAGTAAGGATCAAGTCACAGACATAAATGAAAGATTTATCAATTATGGAATAGCCAAGGGGAAAAAAAACAGCTCAAAACAGCCTGTTTTGATATTCAAATATCACTTGATATTTGTCCGACAGTCACTAGAGGCTGATAAAAGATTAAATATGTTACTCTCCCAATGGAACAGTTTCTCAAATCTACTGTTTCTCAAATCTCTATCAACCGTAATTGATTATCTTGGTCAGAATTGTGAAAATTTTCAGACAGTTTGAAGAATCAGGAAGTCTTAAAGTATCCACCTGCCTTTCAGTGCATGTTGAATCCTAAATGTGGCTCTCTCCTACTGGTAATAGGCTTGTCTTTAATTAAATCAGATAGGAAGCTTAGATTTCTCCCCTTCACACCCTTTTGATATTTCACATGATAGAAGGCAAGTCTGTGTTCAGGCCAGCAACAGGTGCACCAGAGGGGGGAAGAACAGAGTTCCTAAGCTAACAGGCATGCATATGCCTGGTAGATTGAATTAGACACAGTGCCCATTAACTATTTCTGCAGATGTTCATAGCAAATCAGCAGAGCTAGTTTTCTCACACTCTTCTGCGTGGTCTGTTGCTTCTCCCCAAGTATATCACCTCTTTCCTTCATCTTATGGGGCCTACATGCAAGCAAGCTTTCTTCTGCTCCTAGAACCAGATGCCCAATCTGAGGCTGAAGAGACATGGCTGCTAGTGTGAAATTAATCATACACATGGTCAAGGGCTTTGTTTTCATTAGGTAGGTTTTATACATATATACCCATATATATACATATGAATGCAATATATAGGCATTTATTAAACTCATGGCCTTGTACATACTAAGCACATGTTCCTCTTCTGTTCTACACTCCTAGCCCACAAGTCTATTTTCATGGTTCCCTCTAAATAAAAAGTCATGTTTTTTTTTAAATAGCTAAATGGTTTCTGTCTTTCTTGCAAATGTTATTTATGCCACATTATTACATTGATGTAACATAGGCATGGAGCTTCACACATGTCCATTCTTTTAACTCTTGCCACATACCTGTAAGATGGAGTTATTACCTCCATTTTACAAATGTCTCTTCCATAAGCAGATTTAAAAATAACACCTCTCACGAAATAGTATGATCAAACAGATTCGTATTAACACAAACACAGAAAAATGTCTAAAGTCTATTCTGGGCCTCCTGTGTTTTCCTTTCCCATGTTCCTCAACTCCTTTTGTAACAAGTACTTCGAAGCTGCATTTGCTGAAAAGTCCTACTTCCTTGGGATCATGAATTAATTTTTATCTATGTCCTTTGAACCAAGCCATTCATTCTTTTCTACAGTCACTTTTCAGCCACCTTGGAAAGGACAAACAGGAGACTAGACCACTTGACAGGCACTAATGACTCTTAATTGTAACAAGCTTTCTCCTGACCAATCCTGAGACTTTGGACTATCAGGCCATCTTGGAACATGCCTGAGACCAGAACTGTTTATGCATATCTTTCACCCCCTTCCCCCAGTTCTTCATCTATTTAAACTATAATTCATGTCTTTCATGAGAAGATTGCCAAAGATAGGCTGACATGCCATCTTTCATGGCCTCTGGTGCCATGTAGTAAGTCTCCTTTCTTTGCCTTTTACCATGCTTCATTATTGGGTGTATAGGAGCAATTGGCTAAACCTGACACATAGAAATAGACATTAGGGATTGGATCTAAATTTTTGGTTTCATTTATGCTTCAATTACCTTTGGGAAGTGGATATATCTTTTCACTCCAAAAGTCCAAAGCAGGTGAGCTTCTCAGGGTACCTCTAGACACAAAATAAATGTCTGTGCCCACACGGTCTTTCTTCCGGGCTGTGCAGGGACTGATTATTAGGAATTCTAGGGAACACTGACACAAAGAAGGAGCATCATAGGCCATCTGGAAATAACACAGACATGCCTGGAAAATTTAAGGATTTGATATATAGTGTCCATGTTAAAGTCATGGTGGTAAATGTTTTAGGTTCATATTTTGCTAGCTTTTTAAATACACTAGCTTGTTATTTTCATGCTATTACTATTTTCAAAATGATGTATTTTCTAATTTTTGCAGGTTAGAGTTTTCTCTTGAGATATATTCTCAGTCTTGTAAGTTAAAAATTGTTTGATGTCTCGTGTTCACATTGCTCCTAGACCCAATCTATGCATCCATTTCTCCCATAAACTAACTAGATCATGCATGACAACCAGATTTCACATTTTAAGCCAAGAGCTGGAATCGGTAGATGGTTCTGACAGACAACTATGTCTTTATTCTGCCTGAGTAAGTACGTATATTGCAATCAATTTATACATGGATTTCCAAGATTCCAAGAAAACCATCAGAATTAGAATAGGAAATGTATGTTACATGAACCTGAATAGGTAGCTGACCACCACAAGATTAACAGAATTTACACATTTGAAGAGACCGTGCCTCACATTCCAGAACAAAAAAAAATGCAATTCTTATTTATTTAGCAGTGCTGACGTTTGAATTCAGGACCTTGTGCCTGTAGGCAAGTGCTCTGACACTTCGACCATGCACCCGACTCTTACTTTGTGCAAGACTTACTTAGTGTAAGACTTTTACCTTGAGTCTTACACTTTTGCTCAGCCTTGACTCAGTCCTTGATTTTTCCTACCTGTGCCTCTCTTGTAGTTAGGATTTCCAGAATATACCACCACAACTGGCCCCAAATAGTGCAAAAACATAGCAGGCTCCAATATTTTCTGAAAGAATTTTGTCTTTCTTTTATGTACTTCATCCATTGCATGATAGATAATTAGAATAGAGACTTGCACCAACTTTTAATCTTTAGCCATTCTATTTTTAAGCAACATGCTTTAAATGGTCTTTTGAAAGTTTTTAGAACTAGAAACTGAAATTAGCCCTGGTGCGGTTACCTTTACTCCTGGAAACCTTTCTTCTTGAGGTAGGATTGATGCCTCCAATGAGTAAGAGAGCCAAGCCTATTGACAGCCTAGGAAGACAAGTATTTGCTCTTATAAAAAAAGATGCATTCTTTTTTCTGTCTTAAAAATGAGCCTCCCAACTATAGACTTATTTCTACACCACTTAGTAGGCTAGTTACTATGTCCTTTTTAGTAACTATACGTAAACCAACCTACTCTGAAAATCAGCTACTAAAAATTTCCAGTCATATGCCCCCAAGTATATAGTTTACCTTTAGAGATTAATCTGTTCAATCTGAGCCAATTTTACACAATGTAAACTTCACTGCTTATACAATAAGCTACTTCTCCAACTCCATTTTTGATGGATATTTACTCTAAATTTATATTTCACATATGTACCTGCTTAAGTAGAAAATATTGGATATAGTTATATAATTTAAATTTTTTCTGGTCACTTAACCATCATCTTACAAGCATTTTTTATGAAGGTTTATAACTGGTTATAATTATGCCAAGGATTTCCTTTTCTCTCTGGAAGAATGCCAGCTGTCACATCATGTGTGCCTTAACAGTTCTGCTCACTCTTCTTCAGTGTTTCTTGTGACTAGGAAAATGTATCCAATCTAAGAGACCATGAGGATTTGAGCCTGTTATTCAGAAACAATAATGTGTAGCTTGAAGACAGTAGCCTCTTGCTTACTTTACTGCTTCCTGGAACTCAAGGTTTCTTCAGGCTGATCCTAGAAGAGTGGAACAATAATGTAATCCTTTGCATGTCCCTTAAAGATTATAACACAGAATATCCTAAACGACTAAAATATAAAAGGCCACCATGAGAGTGTGCCATGTGTGTGATCCTGGGGCCTCTGTAAGGGAGGCATAGAGAAGACATCCTTTCCTTCTGTCTCTAACTCCTCCAGGATGAATCCATAATTCCCATGTACCAAGGCTGTACCAGAGAGCAGGCCTGTCTTTTCCGGCCTTCTTGATGATTTGACAGTGGCTGCCTCAACCTCCACTCCCAGTCATTTCTGTTTTCATGCACCACAGTGACCCTCTACAAAGCAAACCACAAACCAGGGCTGGGAACTCTTGGTAAAGAATGCCTCTCTTCTGTGGGATAGCTCAGAGGTGTCCCAGAATGAGACCACAGGCGTCCTTAGGATGCTGACCCGACCCTGGGAACTTTGGAGGTTGACATAGGGGTCGAGAACCGGTGTCCCTTGGATGCCTGCAGTGCTGTTATATGACCCCACCCCACTGGGAGGCTGTCAACATCACAGCAGACAAACGTTTTGACTAGAAATCCAGGCTTATTGTGAGAGGTTGCACTGGTGTGAAAGAAACATTTTCATAAAAAGATCCAGGAGATGATCGCTTGGGAAATTACAGAACTTTAGATAGACTTTATACTTGGTTATCATTATGTCATGACTTTCCTTTTCTTTCTGGAAGGATGCCAGTTAGTTTGTATTAGAAAACTTTATATTTTAAAGCTTCAAATTTATTTTTAATTATGGAGCTTGCTCTGTATGCTCCAGGCAGTTCTTCATCTAACTCTTACCTTTCTAAAGATTGAGATTAAAACAGAATAAGACCTTTTTTATTGTGCTTCAGACAAGGGATATGACAGGTGATTCCTATTCCACTCTTTTTTTTCCCCAGATAAAATACAGGAGATATTGCCAAGGGCATTTCAGCACAGTATTTATCTCCATGCTACCAAAGAAGACTCTGCATTTGTGCCAAGCATAGTGACTTCAGCACACGTCGACCAAAGAGTGATTGCCTACATGGAAAGAAATTTCACATTCGCATTGTCTTTGGTGGGCTTTCGTTACTCAATTAGTAGGCTATTTTACCTGTGTCTCTTTGACTTTGGATTTATCAAAAAACATTTTTTGGAGGGAGTGTCCATCTTCCCCTGTCCATATAGGGGAGAAAGGGCATCAAAAGGATGCCGAGATGGTTCCTGATATCTGTTCCGTTCCCAGGTGTGTTCCTAGATTGGCAAACCATTTGTCCATCACCTGTGTGGTTCCCTCCCACAAAGAAGAAGTAAGGGGATTTAGATATGGACCTCTTTTTGCAGAAAACCCCAAGAAGGGGTGAAGGAAGTGAGACTATCCTGGGAGTTTCAAGGAGAGCCAAATGTGGTATCGGAGGGATTGGGGGCAAAGGGGGAACTCAGGAAAGACTATAAAGTCAAACCACTCACCCGAACGCCTGAGATGCCTCAACATTGTCTGGGACCATCAACTTCACTGGGGAGGAGCCTGCCTGTCTCCCAGGTTCTCAGAGTTCCCGGAGATGACCAGGATGTTGCATATGACTATGACTTCACAGACAACACACCACAGGCTCCTGTGATTCCCATTTCTGAGCCACCTGCTCAGCTAACCTCATCATGTGCCTGGTGGTGGTTTTCTGCTCAGTTCTCTGGGAGAAAGGCCTTCTGTCCTTTATACAGCTGGCTTTTTTTCAGTGGCTTGAAAAATCTAAAGAAATCTAAGCAACAAAGATAATAAAAATCTGATTCCTTTTATTTGAGATGAAGTTAGGTAAATACATATGTGCATCTTTTGTTGGTAATAAGGAAGTAAAATCTCTTATATACATAAATAAGTTTTGTTGTATTTTGCTGACTTTTGTAGCTGTCAATTGACCCTCTGAGTTTTCCAATTTACTGTATCATATATATTTTATTCAAATGATTATCAAATTGGACCATATAGTTTAGAATCATCCTTGGAGGTTAAGTGTTCTGCATAGGGATATTTGAAAAATATCTAATATCTAATATTTCTAATATTTCTACCATTGCTACATAGTCATGAATAGATATTTAGTGGAACTATTGGTTTCGCTAGTGAATAAATGAACATAAATTTAACAATCATCACAATTTAACACTAATAGCTCGCTAAAATTTTCCTTTAAAATCTTTTAAACATCTAACTATCCTATAATCATTTCATAAGGTTATATTCTTAGGTCAAGATTGATCAAGCTGAGATTCTTATGGGGTAAACAACTCTGCAAGTTCACAAAGTTATGCATTTTATTGGCATGGGCAAAGGTTCCCGGGTGACATGGGTTGTGGTAGAAAGAGATTTCTTAGTAAAGTACCTAATTAAAGATGTTCAAGTCATTCTTGACTTGAAGCCAGATAGCTGAAGATGTGGACACTAGCAGTACGCAATAGATCTATTGTCTTGTTTAACTCTTTTAAGTTTCTAGAAAGATGAAAATGGGAGAAGATGGAACAGGAGTCAAATAACATAGTAAAACGTTAAGGGTAGCTTAAAAAAATAGTAGATCTTTTTTATTCTCTTCCTTTTCTCTGCTGCTTGAATGGTGTCAAAGTACAAAAGCCCTGCAGGCTTCCCTTAGTGGATGCCCAGCCAGGGATCAGGCCCAGGCTCTGGGGCCTCTGCTGTTGGGAGGGCTCCATGCTTTCCCAGACCTCCTATACCCCACCCCTTCCTCCCCCCAGTCAGTGTGCTCTCAAGTGCAACCCCCATCTACTCTGCCCTCAGAGCTGGATCAGCATGCTGATCAATTTCAGTTAGACTAAGCTGCATTATAAAGCAGACATGTGCTTCTTTAAAAGCAGGTGATGTAAACCTATAAACATCAAGCGCACCAACCAGTTACCAACAAAGAATAAGCTATAGCTGAGGGATCTCTTCACGTGCATTACTTTAGAAATGCAAGGAATTATTCCTTAGGTGGATATCTGCATAACTCCATGAAGCTATCCATCTTACATCATCAGAAGAAACTTTAACAGACAAATAGAAATTATCAATAGTTAATGGAAAAGAAACATCAAGGGATGAGTATCAGAAAAGGAACATGAAGACAATCATGAGCAATTTACATTTTGCCTCCCCACCCTTTATTGAGGCAAGAGACTCAAAAATCTTGTTCTTCTGTGTTACTAAAAATATAGACAATATATTGCAACATTTTGTAGACAGGAAGAAGTGTCTGTTGTCCCAGTTGTTAGTTAGAACACTTGCGGTTGCAGGGTTTAAGCACAGCCTGGAATCTCAGAAGTATTTATCATTAGCTAAGAATACTAGTAGTTTGCCAGGCAGTAGTGGCTCACACCTGTAATCCTAGCTACTGAGAAAGCTGAGATCTGAGCATCATGGTTTGAAGCCAGCCTCAGCAAGAAAGTCCATGGATGCTGAGCTCCAATTCACCAGCAAAAAGCCAAAAGTGGAAATGTGGATCAAATAACAGAATGCCAGCTCTGAGCAAAAAAAGCTAAGGGACAGTGCGCAGGCCCTGAGTTCAAGACCCAGTACCAGCACGTGTGCGCGCGCATGTGTGTGTGTGCACGTGCACACACACACACACACACACACCAGCAGTTTACAATTGCAGTCATTTAATAGGTCAGTGCAACTGCTGACTGTATGGTGTCTTGTGGCTATTAATAATTCATAGCCGGTTCTGTCCATGGTGTTTGGACATTGGCTCCTTGCCTTGGAAGCACAATAGCTGGATAGTTAGAGCAGTACCTTTGGCCATTCTCCTTACTGTTGTTTACAGATACCAGAAGGCACAGTCCATCAGGGTTTGAATCATTATCCAAGAATGGCCATTCCATCTTTGCCTCACTCTACCCACATTGCACATCACTTCTGAAGATTAACTAAGCACTTCTTTCTAAAGTTGATGCCAATGATGCCACCTTGTGGGCACAAATCTCTCCATGGAAAATACCAGCTCCTGACAACACCTGCCTGCGAAACTTCTAAGGGCCCTGAGAAATCTGCTTCTCCTGGCCAGCCAGGCAAAGTTGGTGCTAGCTGCTCACCCCACAGCCACAATGCGCTGGCCCTGCCCTGCTCAGTATGTTGTCCCATTGAGGGAAGCACACAGTCCAGTGCCAGTGTCCTTGCTGGTTGAGCAATGCAATATCGTTCAGGCTCTGCCCAGCTTCAGCCAGGGGAGGAACAAATAGCTTCCAGGAGGCCTTGCATATGATTAGCAGCAGCCAATGAGCAGCATTGGACCAGGCAGTGGTTGCCAACTGAGCAGATGTGTCTGAAGTCTGCATCAGTTCATCTGGTGACCTCCTGAAATCAGTGGAAGATTTATATTGCTAATTATAGACTTTTCTCCCTAATTTAGTCATCCTCTTCATTTAAAAAATGGAGATATGGTTATAGTTTAAAATCCAATGTTACTTTAGAAATGGTGCCATCGTTTTCAGAGAGTTTATAGAACACAATTTAGACGTTCTTGAGGTAGATTGGACAAGTGCACGCATATGCACGTGCACACACACACACACTGTTATTTACAGCAGTATACCAAATTACGGAACTCAGAGCAATAAAAAACCAAATGTACTTTGCCTGGAATTTGGTGTTTAAATATACTTCGAAGCTGTGAAAATACATTGGAGTTGACTGGGCATGGATTCACTCAATGGGATAATAACTCTTAAACACGAGACTATGGAAACTGGATGAGCAGCCAGGCCGTATTTCAGTGGTTAATTGTTGTAAGCATTTGAATTTTACAACTGACTATTAGTTGGACCAAGGAGATTTTGTTCTTCAACTTAAAAAAGAAAAGAACAAATCCTCAGAGCTTTCTGAAGTAGGAGGTAGTAAGACGCAGGTGATGGTTGTTTCTCGTGAGTCTCTGGTTTACCCGTGGGACTGCTTTACATTGGGTTCAAGATGTTTCTGCCAGCCCTGTTAAAATGAAAACAAATCCTTGCCATGATGCCTGAGAAAATGAACGCACGGATTTCCTGTGTCTCCAAAATGGAGTTAACCATGGAAAGTCCAAAAAGGAGAAGTGCGATTCATTTTTTAGGCAGCAGATTTGCTCTTGCATTGAAAATTTAGGGCTGGGGTGTGGCTCAAGTGGTAGAGTATTTGCATAGCAAACATGAGGGAAGTACTGAAAGACACACAGAAAGACAGACAGACACAGACACAGACACACACACACACAATTAAGATGGGCCCTAAATATAACTCTTATGTTCATTGCAGGGTTCCAGGTTCAGAGATAATTGGTGGTAGTAGTAGGTACCTTTGTAAGTAGACCATGTTGAATCAGGTGTATTTTGAGATATTAGAGCAAGTTGTTGTTTTTTAAGCCATGTCATAAACTCAGAAATGTTTTAAAATTATTTTTTAAGGTCAGCACTGGTGGGTCACACCTATAATCCTAACTACTCAGGAGGCTGAGATCTGAGGATCACAGTTTGAAGCCAGCCCAAGCAGAAATATCTGTCATACTCTTATCTCTAACTGCCAAAAAAAACTGGAAGTAAAGGTGAGGCTTAAGTGGAAGAGTGGGTGGGATGGAAGAGAGGGAAAGAGCCCAAAGACAGTGCTCAGGCTCTGAGTTCAAGGCCCAGGACCAGCACCAAAAAAAAAAAAAAAGGATTAAAAAATTTTAAATCAGAAGTAAATGAACCAAGTGGTTGAGATTGTTTGCAATGTTCACCTTTAGGCTACTTGCTATTAGCCACATTTCCACAAAGCCTCCACGCCAGTTTTTGGGTCTTGCTGGTTAAAGAACTAAACATATTTGTTTTGGGCAAGAATCCCTTTAGTAAGCATCTGTGTGCATCTCAAACCAGACCCGGATCTATACAACATGAACCTAAACAGCAACAAAGACACAGCTCTGATTCAGTTATTCCTCTATCCAGGAAAATTTGTTGTCAAGGACTTGATGGTGTATGAAAGGAATGTTGTTTTGTTTCAGAAGCAAAAATTTCCGACAAGATAGAGCATGAGTTTTCTGAAAGGAGAGAGCTTTTTGTGTTTTTCTCACAAACATGCTCAGACACAGCTTTCTTTTCAGCTAATTAAGCTGTTTTAAAGCAAACTGGTCAAACAGTGACATCTTGGTGGGGAGCCTGGGTGTCAACTGCATGATATAGAAGGCAAGACACTTCGAGGGTGACTTCTGCTATTGTGTTCCCTGACTGAATATTTTCTACTTGGTCAATGCTGCCAGAGTGACCCCATACAATTGGGAGAATTCAAAGCCACTGACCTCAAGAGATACTATTAAGAAGGCAACCACAGAATCAGATTTCATGGTCGGGATCCAAACTTACCCTCGCCTACCAAGTCCTGATGCTCACAATATTTTATATGTATGTTTTCTTCCTATCATTAGCATACTGGTTAAAACAGCTACAGGAAAGAGAGCTCACAACCCCTAGGAACGGCTATCAGTGATTAGTCCTGTTGGAATGCCAAATCCACAAGCTTTGTCCTAAGAGAAGTGGTTGAGATGAATTAGTCAACTTCTAGATTAATGATGGTTCCTTTAAGCGAGGGTGGTGTACCTAGAATACATCTCTCTTAGCTAAGTACACAAAAGATGATGGATGTGTTCCCCTGTCAAATGGTATTTTAAAATGACACACATTGTTTTCCAAAACCGATGGACATAAAATTGGCATTTTTGACATTTCTCTGGGCTGAAGCAGCAGAAATTAAAACAAACAAAAAAAAGCCAACATCAAATTTTCTATCAATCATTGAATGATAGTTAAAAACTTGTATCCTTTATAGTTCTTACCCTAAATGTCCAGTAAGGTAGAAACGAGTGTTTCAAAGGGGTTTCCCCATTAATAGACAATGCTTCTTCATCGGTTGCCTGGTAGCATGGTGATTTTATAAAACCACATGGTGCTGGGGCTCATGGTGCCACAGTAAATGTCCTCCAGTAGAGGCCAGATGCCATCTGTTTATACAGCAGACTTGTCCCAAAAGGGGATTGAAGAAAATAAAACAAAAGGAAAATGATTGAGTAGTTACTTTCTTGCTCTTCTTCACAAGACAAGTCATACTTAAGTTAATATTTAAAGAAAATCTTGTAAGCTGGGAAGGTGGCTCAGCGGTAGAGTGCTTGCCTTGCATGCATCAGGCCCTGGGTTCGATTCCTCAGCACCACATAAGCAGAAAAAGCTGGAAGTAGCACTGTGGCTCAAGTGGTAGAGCACTAGTCTTGAGCCGAAGAGCTGAGGGACAGTACCAAGGCCCACAACCAACCCCTCTCCCCCCTGAAAAAGACCAGCAAAAAGCTAAAAAAGAAAAGAAAAAAATCCTGTGTTTTTCTTTGACTTTAACCCCCCACTATTCCCCCTAAAAAGCAATTCACAGACGTGTGTCATCTTGATCATAAAGGAAGGGGAAATGAGCAATTACTAGGTGTCTGTGATTGGGGAGGAGAATTAGTGACAGTAGAACTGTATTACCAGGAACATTGTTACTTCATGTCTAAAATAGAAACTTTAAGAGCCAAACTGCCTGGGTTTGTATTCTTAATCCAACACTTGTGGCTGTGCAGCGTCTGGCAAGTCTTGAGACCCCTCTGTTCCCATGAGATCCTCGGTTTCCAAATATGAGAAAGGGCGGTGAAAAGAAAGAGCCACATAGCTCACAGGATTGGTGTAGACATTAAATGAGTTCAATATTGGTGGTTGTGATTACCACAGATCAGGTATTTGTGGTGACTCTGAATCTTCACATAAACCCCCACAAGGACTAGATCCTTCTGTCTTCTCTAAGGCCAAGAACCCCAAAGTTAATGGATTCTGGTGAATCATCCTTTGCCACAGAGCTCAGACTGCAGCACAGTTCACCTAACTCTGCACTCTGTATCATTCCACTGTATCTTACTGCTTCTCAAGGCGACATCAAGACAAGTTATTTCCTTACTTTGAAAATATAGAAAAGCAGAAAGAGGAAATGAAAACCCAAATCCCATCTTCTGGAGCCACTTTTGACGCTTTGATAGATTGTCTTTTATGAAAACACAAAGCATTATACAGATCCATGGCTATGCTACCATCTTTATTTTTCTCCTTCCTTCCTTCTTCCTTCCTTCTTCCTTTCTTTCCTTTCCTTCCTTCCTTCTTTCTTTCTTCCTTCCTTTCTTTCTTTCTTTCTTTTTCTTTCTTTCTTTCTTTCTTTCTTTCTTTCTTTCTTTCTTTCTTTCTTTCTTTCTTTCTTTCTTTCTTGCTATTCCTGGGGCTTGAACCCTATGCCTGGGCTCTGTCCCTAAGCTTCTTTGGCTCAACACTAGCACTCTACCATTTGAACCATAGCACCACTTCTGGATTTTTCTAAGTAGTTTATTGGAGGTAAGAGTCTCATGGACTTTCCTGCCTGAGCTGGCTTTGAGCTACACTCCTCAGATCTCAACCTCCTGAGAGCCACCACCCATCTTTTATGGTAGAGGAATAACTTGGCTCCATCCTAATACGGCTACCTTGTGGGAAGATGGAACCCAAAAGTGAGGCTACTTGGGGATTATCTTGGATTTGAGACCAACAAAGAATCCAAGCGGCCTGTAAGTAATGACTGTATGCTACTCTATGAGGGATTGTACATCTATCAAAATTAATAGGATGTGCATCCCTGAGTGAGACCTAATACAGCCACATACTTAAACCAATAACCCATAAAACATGGTTTAAAAACAAATCTGTGTCTTTAAGAAACTATATGGGAAGCTGACATTAACAGATGAAGACACTGAAGAACTGCTCTCCACACTAACATTTTTTGGATTGAGAAATGTACATGTTGGATTGGTTTATTCATTTCGTTGAGCTAGTTCAAAGGAAGAAACAGCGGCCGGGGTTTATGACTGCCGAGGGTCACTTGACTATGACATGATGTGACAGGGGACATTTAACTGCACCACTATTCTTATTCAGATTGCCTTTTTTAAAAAAATTGATAATGCCCTGGTTGCAAATTCTATGGGTTTGGAGAAATCTGTACTACCTCTGTTTTTCCCATACACTCTGTAATTTTTAACATCTGTCTTGCAGTGTAGTACAACATGAGGCCTTGAAGTAATACACATATTCTATTTGTCCAGAAATACCTGTATTTCTTTATTAGCATTACAATGCTAGAATCGCTGCTTCTTACGCATTAACTAAATTCCTTTCTCTATTGTATAATATGTGTAGCCTGATGCTGTGACAATATTAGTTGGTATGTCTTTACATTTTTTCCCTTTCCTTCTGACATCGTGCCGGAAAATAGAAAAAGAGTTGCTGCTATGATAAAAGGGGAGAGGAATATAATGTAGGTAAGAGGACCAGTGAAATTAGAGGTGGTCGAATTTTCATCTAGTGGAATTATGGGAAGAAGAAAGAGAAGCAAGTGGTGACAATTCTAAATTCCAAGCTCTCTTTTTGAAGCAGTAGCCCTGGGAAAAGGAAGCAGAGATCACTGAGTTATCTAGGTTCAGGAGGGTCAGGAACAGCTGCTCAGAGCTAAGGCAGTATAGATGCTCTGGGAGTCTATAGAGCCAGATAGTTCTAGTCACCAACAGAACAACAAATTCCTCAGTGAGTGAACAATCTCAAGTTCACTGGGTTTTATTCACAAAGGAAAGAGAACAAATTGTAGCCAAGGAAAAACTGTTACCCAGGTGGTCAATTCAAGGACACCTTGAAGCAAGTGTTGTCAGTGAACTGAGGTGGCTCAGATGAAGGATCCCACTAAAGAGATTACTTCCAGAGCTTGGATAGAGGAGTTGAGTAGAAAACAATGAGGAGGTACCTGAGACACTAGCAACTTCCAGAAGCTGTTCCTTTCCCTAGAGCTAAAGAGACCTTACCCCACAGAGAGCCAGCCTCATGCTGGCCTGACATAGTGGAAGTGCACATTACCAGAGATATGGTGCCAGGGAGAACGTAGGGGAGAAATGTCCCCTGCTTTCACCCTCCAAAAGCCAGCTTTCTGGTGCCTCCTACTAAACAGACCAACAGATGCCACCTAGCAAAGAAGCCTGGGAGACAGTCATTCCAGGGCTTAGCCTATATGGACACAGAAGAGCAAATAATGGCAGAAAGGATGCAGGATGTAGAAATAAAGTCACCAAACACCTGCTTTCCTTCCATCATGAGAGCCTAGAAGCCACTCTTCCTTAATAGCCATGTTGGAATGAAGCTATTGGAACTTCTGACTTATTGGTTATTCATCTAAAGAGACTGAGTTTATTCAAATATAGTTTATTTTCTCACAGAGTTTATTCAAGTAGAGTATGTTTTTCTCATCACCTTCCAGGCCATTGTAATGAAAATTAGATGAGTTACCTAAAGAAATTCAGGGACTATGTTTTCATTACTAAATAGTAAGAAAATGTGTGAATCTTCCCCATTTTATACCTTGTCAATTTCCAGGTTTCCTGAGTTGATTTAGAGGTAAAACATGCAGCAATGTCCTGATAGGTGAAAGTATTTCAGGCTGTCATTGTAAGTAAATCTTTTTAAAAACATGATTAAAGCCTTTCCAAGTTGGACCCCACAGGATTGCTCTCACTAAGAAGGGTAGTGAGACAAGAAGGGCCGTTCTGCCATCAACAAGGTGGTGACCCGAGAATACACCATCAACATTCACGAGAGCATGGAGCGGGCTTGAAGAAGTGTGTTCCTCATGTACTCAAGGAGATCTGGAAGTTTGCCATGAAGAAGATGGGGACTCCAGATATGCACATCGATACCAGGCTCAACAAAGCTGTCTGGGCCAAAGGAATAAGGAATGTCCCCTATCGGATCCACCTATGGCTATCTAGAAAACTCAATGAGGATGAAGACTCACCAAACAACCTCTATACTCTGGTGACCTGTGTCCCCACCTTCAAAAATCTATAGACAGTCAATGTGGCTGGGAACTAGTGAGTGTCCAATAACGCTATAAAATTGCCTTTAAAAAAACATAGTTTAAAAAGATTGTATGCATTTACAATATACAGTAGGGCATTTTAAGATATGTACATATTATGGAATTACTAGAGTGAACACATGCATTCCCTCATCATTTTTACTCTTTTCATTATTTAAAAAAAATTTCTATTGTTAAGGTGATGTACAGAGGGGTTACAGTTACACAAGTCAGGTGATGAGTATATTTCTTTTTGAACAGTGTCATCCACTCCCTCATTTTCTCCCATATGTTTTTTATCGTTTTAAAAAATATAATATCTCATTATTAACTATAGTCACCATGTTGGGACAATACATTTTTTGAACCTGTTCTTTTCTAGCTGAAATGTTGTACCTTTTGGCCAACACAATCCATACACTCCCACAAATAAACAATAACTGAATGTTTCTATTATTTGGCTTCTAAAATGGTGATTAAAGTACATTGTGTTTATCTGTGATTGTTTAAAAAATGAAACATTTTCTGGAATGCTATTAATGGTCAGTTATGATTTTAAAAAGTTATGCTATAAAGCACATGGGAGTGATAACAGAAAAATCTCTTTCAGATTTTTCTCGAATAGTGCAATGAGAGTCTTTGAGAGGCTGCATTTCCTAGCTTTCTGCTTCTCTGTCCTTTAACTATTTCCATCGTATCCTCATTTTGTGCCACACATCACTAAACACTTCTCTGATTTCTTCTGGACACATTTTTTACAATGTTTTGAAACTATTTTTAGCAATGACCTCCAAGCATGCCAAGGGCCAAGGGTATGTAGCTCAGCATGTCAGAGTCCTCTGCTTCACACACAGACCTGGCCTCCATCTTCTTTCTCTGGGCTTGTCTTTCATTAACCCAAACACTCATGTGCGATTTTATATTCCTTTGTCTAACTTTCCTTTCCCAAATTTTACTATCCTGATCAAAATTGCTCACAAAAGTCATGCCAAACATTTTCCAACACCTGCCATCAAAATCTTTAGCTGCACCCTTCCACAAAACTGATTCAGATCTCTTCATTTTTGTACATATCTGTTGCACATTTGTTTCTGCCTGTCGTTTCCCCCATGTCATTGTGAATCAAAATACGTGTGCATAGAGGCTGTGTCTAATTTTCATTGTTTATCAATGAGACAAAATTTAACTATTCATGAGATGACCATAAACCTTATAAAATGGAGAAGAATATAATACAAATGAATATATTTAGAGGGGAATGTGTGTTTTCTTTTTGCAGAAAAATAAATTTTTTGAAGCTTAATGAAAAATACCTGGAATTCAGGAAGCAATCTAAGACATGATTTTGCCTCTACATTTCTTTCCCTTTTAAAAGCTCTGTTCTCTAATCTCAATCGAATGTTAAATAATATGGTCAACATACACACACACACACACACACACACACACTAACTAGTGTGCTTACCTGGAGAAGTCATCTTAAACCAGACTGAGAATGGGATTTAAGTGAACGATCAGTGAGAAGTGACATTTTTGGAAACTCAATACCTAATTGCTTTGGATTTGATGGAACTTCTAAGGGGCGTGTGTCGGTGACTGGTGGTCCTGTTTTCTGGTGACTTGCTAGTTTTCCTGTGTGGTTGCATGTTAAACATGATGACTTGCTGTATAGAAGCCATGTGTTGTCATAATGTAACATCATTAAACAAAGTGTTTAGAGCAGTTTCAGTCGAGCCAGAACATGAACAACAAAAACCCGCCAATTACAGTGTCATTTTGTGTAGTTGTTAGGGCTTCAAATGTCTCCAACTTTTTCTGGTAGGCCATATTGAACATGTCACAGTGAGCATCTGAGATAACGATTTGCTAGGCAATGTGTAATTCTCACTCTTTTTTTTTAATATCAGAGAAGAAAGAGTTCTTTATAATAATTTGGCTCAAATGTCTACACACATTGCTCCAGCGTCTGTAGCAGCATGTGTTTCTAGGATTGTTCTGGAAGAGAAAATGCAGAAACAGCAGGAAGCAGAAGATAAACAGGCAATCCGTGACTCATTAAAACAAGCATTGGTAGCCAACATTATGGAGTGTGCGAAGACCCCAGATCCAACTCGCCTATAAACTTTTTTTTACCAGCTGGACTTAGCATCTGTCAGAGTTTGGAAGGAGAGATAATCTGGTACAAATGATTTCAGTGTGTCGCATTTATTAACCTGCCACCTTACATAACGCTGCTGATTGGGAACTCGGGGAGATGTTTGAGCAATGACACAGCTTATTGTTGCAATGTTACAACTTCACTCATAAAGATGCGAGTTGTTATTAAAAAAAAAAAAAGATAATGAAGCAAAGCTAAAATTCATCACAGTCTTGAGACATGACCGTGCCCGAAGAATAGTTAAACTTCAGTTTGGATCCTGACCATTTTCTATTCTTCACATCAATTAGGCAAGGAAAGTATTTTATTTTTTAGTAGTTGTCACATTAGCTTTTGTTAACAGCTTTGATGTAAATACATGCCAAATTAGTGCATCCTTTTTCAGCCACTCTTCTGCCACTTCATCTCAACAATTGCTGGAAGACCATTTTCTATTCTTCAGTATTTTCATAGTAAAACTGACCCCCCCAAAAGTAAAATCACATCTACTTCTGATTTTTTTTTAATAACAGGGGTGTGTTTTTGTCTTTAACAGCTTCACCTAGTCTCACAGTTCATTAAGGACAAAGATCACTCTAGAAATTAAAAAATACCCAATAGTCTGCAGACATTTCACTTCTGGGCTTTGATTCACTTCTTTTTTTGGGGGGGGGTCTCCAAGTTTGTTTAGAGTTATTTGGTCAAGAGGGAAAATTATCCAGATCTCACACCAGTAATTTCAAATTAATAGGGATGTTTACTCTCTGGTACAAAAATCCGTACACATTAGCTTATAAAATATGGATAAGCTGATTTCCTATAACAACATAGAGTCTTGCCATATCAAAAATGAAAATTGCAAAGACTTTGGGAAAAAAATCAGCTGAAGGAATGCTTTACATTTCACAATGGTTAGCCTATTATTTGTAGTTTTGAAACTTTATTGGTCCCCAATCTAATCTTTTCGGAGTATAAAAACATTAACATATGGTTTCACACAGCACAGGGCTGGAAAGCCCATATCCCACGTGCACACTGTGTGCAGGGTGACATTCGCACTAAATACCGTCCCTCAGGGTCTCTACTCCATTTTACCTGGGATTGGAGAGCCATGAAATCCCTGGAAAAGTTGTTCATGAGTCTGAACCAAATGGCGCACAGTGTACTGAGATACTAACAGTGTGTGCTCCTGCCAAAGGTTGTGGCTCAAATGTCTCTCTAAGTAACATTAAAAATCTGCTGCTTCATGCCTATGAATTTCAATATTTATGGCATTCAATAAAACGGTCCACTGTCAGAGGGAGATGTGCCACTGTGCACTCTCTGAGCAGATGGGCAGCAATATGGCACATTTACATGGACCAGCTGTGGAGCACAGAAATGGATGCTGGTCAGAGGCAGGGTACAGGCCCCACATCTGGAATCCTAACTGACTGGTCTCGGTACTCATTGTAAACTTTCCTTCCACAGGACGAGCTCTGATTTAGAGCTGTTCACTGGTGTGCCTTAAACTGCATCAAGAGTCCTCATTAACACAAGAGACTAGAGGGAGGTGAGGGCCTGGAGCTCCTCTGTTGGGCATCTGTTTGAGTCTGTGGATGGCACTCTGCTGTTGGTTATAGACGCACCCAGGGGAAGATTTTCTCAGGCATCACACAGTGTTCTCTGTGTGGCTGATTTTATATCCTCTGCCCCCCCCACCCCCTCCACCAAAAGAGGTTTTATTGTAAATAGAGCTACTTTCTCCACATCCTCCTTTCTCAGTGAGTCAGAAAATTCCCTCACAAGAAAATAACTACGATACTAAAAAAAAATGAGTAGAAAAGTCTGGTCTTTCTCTTTCAAATCTCAAATAGAATACTGTCTTCTTTTGGACAAAGTGATCTTGTTCAAATTCCTTGTGAGAAATGTCTAAAGCATGTGATGTTCTTAAACTCGCTCTCTTCATCGTGGGGTTACTCTTCAGAGGATCAAGACAGTATAATTTTGCATCATATGAATCACTCAAATGACTTGATGATTGGATAAGCTGCTTTAGATATATATTTTTAAAATCTGAATAAGAAATGCCTTGGTATATTTTCATTTCATTTCCGTTTTACTTTCTAATTTTTAAAAACATTTTGATTAGCCTGTCTTAGTTGTAGCAGGGAGTTTCATTGGGATATTTTCATACATGCACATGAAATCCCAATCAAATTTACCTCCTCTGCATAGCATCTTTATTTTCCCTTTCTTAAAATAATTTCAATACATTTAAGTGTTGTATTCATACATGCATACAAAAATCTTGAAGCCTGTTCATCCCCCTTTGACCTCTCCTTTTGTCTCCCATCTTCCAGTGATATTCACCCTCTGCACTCAAACAGAACATAATTGATGTTCATTTAAACAAAACTAGATTCTGCAGATGAGAGGGCTTATTTCACTTAACATGATGATCTCTAGTTCTGTCCATTTTCCTGCAAACTAAGTAATTTCTTCTTTGTAGATGAATAATACTCCTCTATGGATATACTCACCACACTTCTTTTCTCATGGTTATAAATTTCTAATTAAAGACATTATCACATCCAGTGAAGTCAAATAAAAATGTAAAGTTCTTTGCACAGTGATAATTGGCCCCTCTCACTCTAGATGTGCACAGTTGCCAGACCGAGTAGACACATATTTTCTGTATCCATTCATCTGCTGGTGGGGACCCAGCATGATTCCATTCTCTAGCTATTGTGAATAGTGTTGCTATATACATGGGTGAGTAGGTATCTTAACTGTATGTTGACCTGCACCCCTTTAGATGTATGCCCAGGGGCGGTATAGCAGGATCATATAGTAATTCTAATTTTATTTTCTTAAGGTACCTCCATACTGATTTCTATGGTGGTAGCACTAATTTACATTGCCAATTACAAAGTATAAGGGCCCTTCCCCTCTCTCTCTCACCCTATCCTTGCCACCTGTGGGTATTTTGTTGTTTCTTTTTTGTTTTGTTGTAGTTGTTGTTTCTTGATGACCACCATTCAGACTAGGGAGAGATGGATTCTTGTTGATGTTTTGATTTGCATTGTTGAACACGTGTTTATATATTTATTATTTGTACTTACTATGAAAATTATCAGTTTTATTTGCTCATTTGTTCATTGGATTATTCATTCTTCTGGTATTAATTTCTGGAGCTCTAACAATATTCTGGATAGCAATACTTTAGCTGACAAACAGCTGCGAAGTTTTCTCCTATAATGTAAGTTTTCTTTGGATCCTAATAATTGTTTCCTTTGCTATGAAGAAGTTTTTAAATTTTATAGTCCCATTTGTCAATTCTTGTTATTTTCAGAACAAAGAGATTCTACTTAGAAAACCATCACGTTGACTAATATTCAAGAGATTTCTGTGTTTTCCTTCAGCAGTTTGAAATGTTCTGACCTTATGTTATAATCTGTGATCCCTTTGAAATCCATAAGGTGAGAAATGAGGGGAATGGTTTAGGTTTTTGGGGTTTTGTTTTGTTTTGGAGACAGGATCTCACTGTGAAGCCCAGGCTGGCATTCAAGTCATGATCCTCTTGCCTCAGGCTCCCAGGTGTTAAGATTGAAGGCATTTGCTCCTACACAACTTGGTATTGATCTTTATAAAGGAAAAGTTTGGTTAGACGGAGCTTTACCATACAACTAACTCACACCTATTAGGACTATAAGTTAAGAAGATTCTGATTATTTAATGACATGAAGGATGCAATGAATTAGTCACTACCAACTTACTATGCATGATTCAATGTTTGGTCACAGCATAATAGCCAAAGCAATTGCGGTTTTGCTTATAGCATCTATTATGAATACACCACATGATGTGTATGTACCCCAAGACTCAATTGTTTGGAAAGATAGACTGAGGGTGAAGCGATTGGGCAGACATGAATTACCCTGGATACTTAAGATTGTAGAAATAAAAGGTAGGCAATTATTAAAGTAAGAGGTAGTTAGCAAAATATTACATCAGAATTGGTAATCCAGAGAAATTTCCATGAGCATAAGAGTTTCAAAGAGTTCTGTGGGACATAATCTTTTTAAGTCTACAACCACAATCGAATGCTTTATAGGCAGTTCAATATCTCAAAGATGTCATGAGATACCGTATTTTAGCTTCCACAGAAGCTATGTCTATACTGAGATATCATAGATCACCTATAACTATAGCCATCATGAACATCCCACAAACAAAAGACACAATAGCTCTGGATAGAAAAGAGGGTGGCTCACCTAAACACACACATGCATTTGCAAGGTGCAAATAATGTGACATGAACATTCTCTCCTGATTAGTCCCACCCACAGTAACTGCCTCCTCTCAGCTGTGATTGACACAAGCTCTGACTCAAATGACCCCATCTCAGCAACCAGCAGCCAAGCAGTGTTCCAGCACCAAATTGTCTGCTCGACATGGATTGCAGAATGCACAACTTTTCCCATCTTATCCATTACTCCTGACAAGAGACAAATCTATTTGTGTAGCCTGTCTGTCTCTAGTTGTAAAATACAGATAAATCATCTTTCCTATGATTTTTTAAATGCCCTGTTAAAAAATAGCTTAATTACAATGACATGGCTATTAAAGATGGTACAAAATTTACATCAAAATATTATGAAAATATCATGGCTCTAAAAATTCTTATGATGTGTGAATGTGTACATGTGCGTAGGTTTAATAGAACATTAATAAGAATATCTGAGAAAAAGAGAAAGACCTGTTAATAATTGTATAGTTGTTTTTGGCTTGCTTGATGATAAAAATGAAGAAGTCCTAGTCTTTGTTGGTGTTGGTTTTAAAGTGTTGAGCTCTTGAAGAAGAAATAGAATCCCAGACATGGAAAGGGAGAGAAGTAGAGACACACTGAAATTGGTGTAAATGTTGGTTTCAGAGTATATAGATAAAAGTAGTAATAATGTAGATATAAAAGTGTGTTTCTGCACATATTCATACATTTATATATCCCCTAACTCTACTCACAGAGAAGGCCTAGGATCCACAGCAAGTGGCCCAAGTTGCAACTCCAATACTACTCTCTTCCCCTCGTTGTAAAATCATAAACTTGAAATACTGAGGAACTAATTGTTCCAGTCCAAAGGAGACTAAAAAGACATGAGTACTACAGATATGGTGTCACTGTGAACAACTAGAGGCCGTGTGAGTGTGAAACATTTTTGAGGCAAATGAATAGAATCTCGATTTTATTCTTGTTCCTCATCTCGTTTGGATAATTATTTACATATTGGTCGCAGAGTATTCTTATTTGTAAGAAATGCATGCTGTCACATTCTCGGGCAATAACTAATTAGGTAGCAAGTTACTACAAATGGTTCAAGTTTCTAGTCATTTCAAAATTTGAACACACACAAAAAGAAAAGCTTATTTATGAGTCTAATTCCCAGATCATATAGATGGATTTCAGGTGGGACTTAGGCAGGTGCATTTTGTTAGAAGCTCACCTGGACTGGAAAGGCTGTGGGGTGGGGGGGAGGGAGAGAAGAGAAGGATGGATAAATACAATCAATGGTGCAATGTCTGCATGCATAGAAACATAATGAGTTCCACTCATTTCTATAATGAATACGTGCTAATAATTACAGTTTTTGGAAACAAAAACTTCTCTGATATTTCCCATATGTAACCAGGGTTGAGATACATTGGTCCAGACTCTAGACATTCTCATTTTACAAATGTGTGAGCAGAATTCAGATGCCAGGCCACCAGTAAAATAGCTCTTTAGATTCCTTATTGGTTTATTCATTCATTTTATTGACCTATTCTGGGCACTGTGCTGGATGTTTTGGAAGAAAAACAGTAAAACACATGTGCTTGCAATAGCAATAATACCTATCCTTGTGCAGCATTTTATTGCTTATAAAGTTTTGAACATTTCTTTTGGTTGTCAAAGTGACTCCACTGAGAATTATTACCTGGGTTATACAGACAAGGACATGCAGGTTCCAGTGAGTGAGGGATGTATTGCTGATACCTAGGCCAGAGGTGTCTTGCCACACTCAGCTAGTTTAATGGAAGAAGGCAAATGTTAGTGGCAGATGCATAGTAAAGAGAATAAGCATTCTGGGCACACATGGTGACCTGAAATCACTGCAGGTGCAGCATTAAGGGAGAACCTCCTGAAGGAAGGAAATTGGGAGCTGCAGGATGAAAGATAGTTAGGTAAGACAGACAGAAGTTCATTCTAGACAAACTGCATCTGAGCAAAGGGCGAGAAGGGAAGGAAAAGCTCAGTGTTTTGTGGGATAATGCGTACAGGAAGAGCTTTGTATTAGTGAATATTGCCCCTTAGACACTATGAGGGGGGGCTATAGCATTTCTAGATGACTTGGTATCTTCAATGGACAACTGTAAGCTGATTGCGCAGTGTGGGTTAGAACTCAGGGGAAACTGATTAAGAATTTGCACCTTAGGTTTCCATTAGTATCTGGTAATAATAAAGCAGAGAATTCCTCTTTCATATTCCAAGTGTTCCAATAAATGTTTTGAAACAAGGATAGTTCTAAATCATGCATTTCTATCTATATACTCTTTTCTCTGTCTCTCTAATCTCTCTCTATCTTCTACCTAGCCACCTACATATATAGGTTACATACGCACATGTATAATATATATGATACACATATAATATGATAGAGTTGGATTTCTAAGAAGCAATACAAGATTTAAAACAGCAATAAAACAATGATAACATTGTACTGTGAAAAGGTTATATGAATTTGTCTTCTCTCTCATATCTTAATTCCCCATCATCGTGCGTGCGTGCACACACACATGTTTTGTCTAAGGTTGAGTGCAAGTGAAACCTACCATCCTATTATTCCAACAATCAATAAGAAGTTCATAGACAACAAGTCTCTGTGTAGAACCACACACACAAATGTGCTGTTGTTTGATTGTGATAACAGAGCTGGTGTGTTCAGCTTTCACAGTGATGACACTGCTGTCAGCAAGATTCACACTTTAACCACCTTACTTCCCCTTAGGTACTGATTGTATGTTTCTTTTAATTTTCCGAGTTTTTTTTTTCCATTTTCATACTCTTAGCTACCAAATACTCTCATACTCTCATCCTCGCAGCTCTACTAAATACTGAATTATCAAATTCGATACAAACAGATTGTTCAGACTGGTCCTTTCAGCTAATATTACAGGTGACGGCTGTATCTGTTATTATGTATACCATGAAATAACTTTCAAGTAGGGAAATCATGCTACCACCCTTCCAACATTAGAGTCTAGCATTGTGATCTCATTTGATTCATTGAAATTAAAATTTGTGTGTTAATTTCCTGTAACATCAAATGAGAGAATGTTACTGGAGAAAACTATAAAAGGACACTTCAAAACTGAAGCATATCATTTGTGGGTTTAGGAAGATGAGCTTTTCCTTTTATTTCTTGTTTTCTTTCCCCCCCCCCTTACTAATATTTTATGTAAACGGGTTTATCTAATTTCCCTTTGCATGAAGTGACAGACTGGAGGGTAGCTTAAATCAATCAATCAGCTGATCAAAAAGTATTTGAGGCCAAATCTTTTGCAAATGTACCATACGCATTAATTCTCTAGAGTTCAGTCCAGATCCCATTGGCTAAAAATTATGTTAGGGCATTGGTTCTTTGGCTTCCCTCAATTGTTAGAAGCCATTCTTTTCCCTTATAAATCTGAGCTGGTGTCTGGTTTTGTTTGGGAAGAGAAATAAATAACACAACAAAACACACACGAGGGAAATCCAACAAGGCCATTATTAATGTGCTAAATTATTTCTAATATCTCTCACCCTCCTCACTCCAGGGCCTGCAAATGTTTTGCATAGCAGTAAAGCTGTCTAGCTACTGAAATGGAGCCGAGGGAAGAGCATTTGCATTTGACTTCTGCTGATCTAAACTGAAACATTAAAATGCTATTTGGCAAGTACGCAGAAGCACAGAAGAGCGAGGCTGGGTTCCTTTTTCAGTATAGTTCTTTACAGAATCCCTTAAGAGTGCTCAGTAGGGTGTGACCATATTGCTCCCCGCGGTCATCATATGGTTTGCCCACGAAGACGCTGAATTGTTTTGTGGATGTGAAATATTGTGTGTTACCCTGAGAGCTGTGGAGCCAAAGGATCCAGGAACTCTTGTTGAGAGTGACAGTTACATTGTGTTGGTGAATGGGGAAACGGCAGAATCACAAACACAAACGGACCCAGACAGAATGTCCTGACCTTTCAGAAAAAGGCTGATTGGATATGGTGCGCGCTCGCCTTCATCTTTCCTGCACGATCCATTACACCTTTCTCAGAGCAGGGGGCCCAGAGATGAGCCTCGCCTCGATTCTTTATGTGAAATTATTTATGGAAAATAAAAAAAGAACCAAGAGCCACCGCCCCCCCCACACCCATATAATTTATTTCTTGTAGTTATTTTATATTAACATGGTTCCAACATTAATATCAGCTAGTGTTATCTTCGATCATCAAAGCATATTGGTATTTATGCCTGTGTTTAAATTAGGAAAAAAAGAAAACAGATGCCCAGCTATGAGGACGGATGTGGAATCAATGCTTCCAAACACATGTCATTTAGACGTCTTTAAACTCATAAATTACTGTTTGCAATCACAATCTCCCATATTGCCAACTTCTTCAGGGCCATCTAAATAGTGAATGCACAGAGAGACAAAAGTGATTGAATTTTCTCATTTCTCTTTCTAGACTTCTCTCTTGGCTCAGGTTGCACAACAATGGTTTTCTTTAAAACTCACCCACTGTTGGATGGATATGTGATAGGCTGATAATAATTAAAATCCAGAATGTATTTCTCAAGTTTATCTTTCATGTTAAATGTGACAGTGTTAAATATTACCATGTAAAAAGTTGATCTTTTCATGGGAAGTGATAGCTGTGATTTTTTTTTATTAAACCCAGTGTCTCACACTATCTGACACAAGTGCCATTACACTAGTGTAAGAGCAACAGAGATCATTAATGTTTAATTAATGTATTAATTAACATAAGATAGTAGTCTAAACTACAAATTTATTTTTAAATACCAGAGAAACACAGTGAAACAAAATTTTGACTGTCAAAAAAATTTGGATTCCAATAGCCAAATAAAACAGCCAAGATTCAAGTTTGGAGTTAAAAAATAATAGCTCTTCTTTATTCTTACTGAAGGATTTCTTTGCATTTTCATTCTGATCATTTTTTGTCCCCTTGAGTTAAAACTGCAGATAGCCAACAGCCTTTTTTGAGGGATCTTTCTCCTCTCCCTCTCCTGTTTAGAATTTACAAGCTGCCCTTCTGCCTAACAAAATCTCCAACCATAAGCTAGTAATTTGGATTGCAGCAGTTGTTGTTTTTAACTATGTGAAAACACCACCACTAAATTTGTAATATGTGATTTTAAATATGCATAAGGTATGACAGGTTAATAGTGTATTTACCAACATCTTCACCTTATTTCTTTTTTCTTTCTTTCTTCTCCTTTGGCTTATTCCTTGTTGTCATTGGTTTTGATTTTGTACCCTTTGTTTTGTACATAAGTTTATCTGATTTGGGAAAGGGAAGGGGAAGCACAGAAATGGTGAGACAAAGGGTGAATCGATTCAACAACGATACTCACTAGACACTAAGTTGGAAATGAACTTTACAACTTGGGAGGAGAGGGGTGGGGGCCGGAGAAGTGGGAAAAAGAGGGAGGGGTTAATACTGTTCAAAAACAATGATACTCATTACCTTACTTACATAACTGTAACCTCTCTGTATATAACCTTTACAATAAAATTTAAATTAAAGACAACAGAGACTTAATTTCCCTTTCTATACTTAAGCTCCAAAGTCTTCCCCAAGTCTAATGATGCTATTGGTATTTCTTGCATATCTGTTATGCAAGTGGAATGCATCTTCTAAGTCAATTAACATGCTAAAGAATGGGTTTGGTTTTGTGCTCCATTAAAGCCAACTAAATGGAAGCACTGCATGTCTTTATTTCAAAAATAAAGCTGAACAATTAAATCCCATGTCTCTTTGCTCAGCTTTTGATCCCACACAAAGCGTTCCCACTTGCTGCCTTTGGATGTAATGTTGACAAAGTCACTTACCATCCAGCACCGCGGTAACAGGCATGGCCGAATTCCTTGTTTTTGCTCAATCAGTCTGTGTTCAAACGATCAGTTTGATTTATTTGTCCACATTGACCTTTATTCACCACTTAATTATCCTCGTATAATGTTTCAAGAGGCTCCTGACACAAGGAGAAAGACAATTGCTGATGTTCTGTAAAACAACAGTTGACCTGATGGGCCAGATGAAGACCACGGGTCGAAGGTTGTTTGCTTTTGGAAGAAACCACTTCTGCCTGAGAGCTGTGGCCGGGGCCACTCACTGTGGGCGCCCACGGCTGTCCAGGCCAGCTGTTTACCAGTCTCCAAGTGTGTGCTGACCATCATCACTGGGCATTCCCCAAGTGGGCCTAGTGGCCTCTCCCAATCCTCTGATTCGCTGAGATTGTGTTACAGTCAGGACTAAAACAGATCACACCTGAATGTCAGTCATATTCGTATTCGTGTATGACTGCTGTTGTGGTTGGAAATGTATTTTCTCATTTTAGGTGTTAGCAGGAGAGGTTTTAGAATCACAGCCTTGAAATAAGAAAGAATACTGTAAACATCAAACTGTCTGGCTTTCTGGTTGGTCTCTGAGCACCTGCTAACAAATCAGATAAATTATACTTTTAGTTAGAAAGCAAACCACTCTCTCTCTGTATTCTATACCTTGCCAGAATTACCTTCGATAGCAATAGCAAGATTTGAAATGAAGAAAGTTCTTGCAGAATTTTTGAAATGAGACCATTATTCTACTATTCATCACTATTAAAATTCAAATATAAATGAATGATAGTTTAAAATATGGACAAAAATATTCACATGAAGCAGGGTGCTGGTGGCTCACGCCTGTAATCCTAGCTACTTAGGAGGCTGAGCTCTGAGGATCGCGGTTCAAAGCCAGCCCAGGCAGGAAAGTCTGTGAGACTCTTATCTCCAATAAACCACCAGAAAACCAGAAGTGGCACTGTGGCTCAAGTGATAAAGCACTAGCCTTGAGCTGAGGAGCGCAGAGACAGCGCCCAAGCCCAGAGTTCAAGCCCCACGACCAACCCCCCCCCCAAAAAAAATTCACATGAATAGAGAAAACAGCATATACAAATATAAAAATGTAATTTTATATTTAAGAAGTGATTTTGTATAAAAACTTGAAATTCTCTTCTGAAAAAGTGGGAACATATTTTATCAGGCAGCAGCATAGTATGCATCTTTCTAACTTCAGTTATAGTTATTTTAATTTTCCACACATTTCCCTCTCTTGTAGTAGAGAGTTTAATAGAGGCTCTATCTTATTAAATTTTGATTGTCACAGTTACTAATATAAATGAAAGCTTAATTATTTTCCCTACATTAATATGGTTTCAACCTAATTTTACAAAGTCACTCAAGGGCTCTTGATGCAACCTAATACTCATCTGTTTGTTATTTTTGTCCTTTTATATGTTGACCTTTCTTTCTCTGTAATGGCTTTATGATTACAAATGCCACTGTACAAAAACAATAACATAAGAATTATAAGTGGCCTTTTAAAAAAAATTGAATGTTTCTGAAAATTACTCTGCAGGTCTTTCACTGCTGTGATTATAATCAAAGCCCTGGGAGGCCTTTTTGGAAGCCCCTCAAACTGCAACCAGTGTGAAAACCATAGACAATCCTCACAAGGCCACCCTGAGCCCTCCTCGCTTCTTCTTTTTTTTTTAAATCAGTCGTGGGGCTTGAACTCTAGGCCTGGGCGCTGTCCCTAGCTCTTCCCTAGCTCAAGGCTAGTGCTCTACCACTTGAGCCACAGCACCAGTTCTGGGTTTTTTTCTGCTTCTGTGGTGCTGAGGAATCGAACCCAGGGCCTGATGCATGCGAGGCAAGCATTCTACCACTGAGCCACCTTCCCAGACCCAGCCTTACTTCTTCTTGAGGACGTCTGAAACCCAGCCAGAGATGTTCAGATGCCGGTGGCCTGTTATGTTATATGTGAGTGGCTCTGAGCATCAGAAATCAACCATGCAATCCTGGGCATTCCACTCACACTTGCAGTCAAGGGCTTTTTCAAGGTAGTCCATATGGAAGTGGTTGTGAGTTGGGGCGAGTACAAGGAAGAGCTACAGCCCTGCGCCCCCAGCTTAGACAAGCATAAATCCGTTTTGGTCAGTGTTTCTCTTCTGCAGAAGATTTATTTTTCTATGAGAAAGTGTCCCACAACTTTTGGAGCGTATGGAGAAGCCCTCCAATGTGGAGATTCTATAACTGGAGACATAAAATTATCATTCTTCAAGTGGAAAGAATGTAGAGACAAAAATCACAGATAGAGAATTTGGCTCCTAAAATTTTTGTCCTCCAGTCCAATCCAGTCTGCCCTCAGGGGACTCCATCTTCTGCTAGGAGGGGTGGAGCGGAACCATTCCACAAGCTCTTCTTGCTGCGTATGAGCTGAGAACAACTAAGCAGCTCCTTCCCGGGAGGAAGATCAGTGCAAACAGGAAAACGCATGCATGTAGGTTTCATTCCCACACCAAATTGTCTCCAAGAAATCCCATAGACTTCCTTTATGTGCTCTGTCTGTGCCTTCCAATACCAAGAATGTTTCATGTCTGTCTCTACTACAAATCTTTAAAATTAAAATTTCCCTGAGAAAAAGAGGATCATCTTTTGAATTTTTTGTTTCATCTCATTGCTTTAGCTTAATGGTTCTTTCTACCTGAAAGTTGTATTCTTGCTTGAAAGAAACACATTTGCTTTAACTCTATATCCAGAGTTGCTTCTGTCATTGGTTTAACACAGAGCACAAATGTAAAAGTATCTAACATGAAAAGGAAGAACCAGTAGGACTTAGAAAAAAGGACGTTATTTAGCCATCACCTATCAGAGTAAATCTCCCAACTAATTGAATCAGTTACTATGAACCTGACCACAAAAGAGAAGAGGAAATTGGACCTGAAGATAAGTCTAAATTCAGGTGAGTATTTGGTTTATTGTGGGCAAGGTTCAAACTTGGCTAGATGTTCCTCTTGTGGTGTAAAGCTTCAACAATGCGTACCTTGGCTTTCCTGAAAATAAGTGAATAAATAATTTAGAGCTGGGTGCTGGTGGCTCACACCTGTAATCCTAGCTACTCAGGTGGCTGAGATCTGAGGGTTGTGGATCAAAGGCAGCCCAGGCAGGAAAGTCTGTGAGATTCTTATCTCTAGTTAACTACCAGAAAATCATAAGTGGAACTCTGGCTCAAAGTGATAGAGCACTAGCCTTGAGCAAAAAGAGATCAGGTACATTGCCCAGGGTCATCCCCTCCCTACCCCCCACCCCCACATCATGACAACAAAAACAAACAAACAAATACTATTGGATATCTTGCCTTAGTTCAAGACTTGGAGGAAGTGCTTTCACCTCCTAAAAATCAAGGATTATTCTTCCCGACTTGGTAATTCTATGCCCTTGGAAAACATATTTTGTCTTTTAAGTATGGTTTATTATCATTATGGAGAACGGCAATCTCAAGGTCTGGAACTATGTAGAGATAAATCTAAAAGCAACTTTTGCCTCATATCTGCTGTGAAGAATGTGGACTACAAATTCATTTTGTTTCTGCTCTGTTTCATTTATAATCCTACATATTAGGACCCAGTATACAATAACTTCAAGTTATAGCACTTTGGCACGGTAAGTGCTTTGGACAAATTGACACTGGAAGTCCACAGTGGTAAGAGCTCTCAAACCTTTTCACTTCCTGTCTTCTCCCCATTTTTCTCCCCTAAACCAAGTCACAAGAAGCAGAATTCCTCTTCCCAAGGCAAATCATAAAAATTAGAACTGCTCTTCTTCCAAGTTCTCAATCCTAGAAGGTCACTCTATCCCTTTCCTTTGTCCCCTGCGGCCCTCATTCTAGAAAATGCTGGTTTATACCTAGAATGAAAAAATGCTACACAGTGAAGCCTAGAAAATCTGAACACACAGACCTTGTTTATTCATTCTACTAACTTAACATCACATCATTCTAGCCAATTCCATTTCCACATGATGCTCCTTGATCATCAAACCTAGGCCTAAAAATGAGCAGTCCATTTGAGTAGTACAGGCGGTTCTCATCTGTACTCCTAGCTACTTCGGAGGCTGAGATAATTGGAATCATAGTCTGAAGCCAGCCTAGGAAGAAAACAAGTCCTAATACTCCTTCCGCGTCTCAGTGAAGAGATGGTATTAACTGCCAGAAAGCCTGATGTAAGTGAATCATGCCCAGGAAATGAGATCCTAGCACAAAAATCAGGAGCAAAAGTCAGGACTGGAGGCATACATGGTTCCACAGAAAGAGTGCCTGCATAGCAAGCTCAAAGGCCAGAGTTCAAACCCAAGTACCAAAGGGACAGTTTTCCTGGGATCTTTGAGTTTTCACTCCTGAATTTGATGTGTGTGTGTGTGTGTGTGTGTGTTTTCTCTTCTCATCTTGTCTTTTTCTATCATTGTGTCTGACATGACCCTTTTTGATAGGGGAAGAAAAATATTACAGTTGTCTGCCCTTACATATAACCCTTAGGAAACAAGCATGATTATCCTTTTAAGCATGAGCTAATTTAAGCTTAGCTAGTGTTATCACATGCAATGGTCCGTTGGCCATTGGTCTTGCCAGGTTTGGCTCTTTGGATTGCCCCAGTTAATCCTTGTTCCTTCCTGGATATTCACCATACTAAAATAAAATTTTTAGCTGTAACAAATGCATATTTATGAGGAAGTCCATTATACAGTTCACGGGGGAATGGAAAAGAAGTAGAAAAATAATACAGATAGTTAGTTGTAATCATATATCCTCCATGTAGGCTTGGCAATCATACTGAATAGCAAAGTCCAGACTGGAAATATTTAAAGAGAAGTAGAGGAGTGCACAGATTGTTGGTCTAAAACACATGTGGGCAGGAAGTAGGTATTTAGTCCCTCAGAGAAGGGTGGGCAATATTTGGAGACATTTTTTATTGTTGCAGCACATGGCAAGTAGAGACTACAGATGTTGCCAAACATTCTGCTATGCCATCCTACAACAGCTCTCTACAGCAAAGAACTGTCCAGCCCAAAGTGTCAGTAGCATTGTAATGAAAATTCCCGTGAGAAAAACAATCTTCTTTCATTGTTATTGGTTCCTCTTCAATAACCATCTCTAAAAGTTTTGTCAGTGATATCAGATTAGATAATGGTTCTGGAGTAAGAAAACTAAGTATTTAAATATATGCAATGTTTCTAATTCTGGAATAAAAATTCCTCTAAGATAATGGATATTCAAAGTACTTATGTAAATTTTAACTCACCAAAGGTATAAAATGTTAACTGTTGGGTAAATATAAAAATAGTAAAATTTTCTAGCAATATTTTTCTTCTGCCAGTGAGTAAAGTCTGGATTCCTTGACCTAAATTATTTGAGTTTTGGGGCTTTGAAATAAGCAATACTAAAATAGATTGTGCATTATAGAAAAATACACTGGAAGAATAACATGAATTTAAGATAATTCTAAACCTGTGCTCTACTTAAAACTATATTGTGTTCAAGTTTGCTCCTTCCTTATAACACAGATAATGAATCCAATTATGATGTCACACAAATATTCTACAAAGAACAGAAAGTAGATTTCGTATAGAATTTAACCATGTATAAAGAAGCAGACAAGAAATACATGAGTTAATCAGCTCTAAAACACAAACACCTCTGGCTTGCTCACTGAAAACCACCTACTTATAGAAGAAATAAAAATAATGCATTTTCTTGTCATATCCAAGTTTTCTAATACAAAAAATAAAAGCATTGAGAGTAAGATTGACTCTCAAGTTCAAGACTGCTTTGTTAAGCTTCTTTCTGTCTCCCAGAAACTAGTAAGGAAAACAAAATAATCTTTCCTACATGTTGATGCCTATAAACAGAATTTTAAATACTTGTTTAACAAAACCGAAGAACATATAAGACTTTATAGTTGGTGTGGGTTAAATTTTAAAAATCATTATTTTTTTCATTATTATGGAAAATTTATGACCACAAAGTCAGTATATATCAAAGAGCTTGGCCAAGGCACACCAATAAAGCAAAACAGTTCAAGATAAAAGTAAAGTTAGTTCATTTCTTCCCATCACAACAAAAAGGTTGATAAAGAACATACTTGATATCAAACAGAGCTTCCTGCTGGCTTCAGTTACCTGGGAGTTTGGAGCCTGTGGTTTGAATAATGTTCTGCCCACAATGGGCATGACAGCAGAAGTGTGGAGAGAGTGACGGGGCTTCCTGCAGGCTGAGCTTTTTGAGTTCAGACTCATTCTTTATTCTCCAGCAGAAACGGTAACAAATGCGTCAATAAGTAGTCACGGATCTTCTGATGTTGCCTTTTTGGTGCTGGGAATGGCACAACAGTCCAGCCAGCAGAGGCAAGAACCTCATCAAACGACACCCTAGAGTAATAGAAGTTTAGAAAGGAATTGGCAAAGACGAGTTTTTCATAATTTCTCTTAAAAAACCAAATGTCTTATGTTGAAATGTCTGAAGAAATAGAGCTTAGACAATCGAGACTTGGAATAAAGATGATTTGATGTGGTGCAGCACAAAATCTGTATTAATAGATTTCAGACATATATATATATATATATATAATCATTAATTTTGATTCTTTAATACTGGAAAACATTTTGCCACGCCATACCACTTTAATGTAAGAAGTTTAAATTTGATATGAAATAGATGACCAACACCAGGTATTTTTTTCTCCTTGAAAGAATGCCTAAATCACTTTCAGACATTGCAAAGTCTAACACAAGGCAATGCCTAAGTGCATACATTATGTTCTAATTGTTTCTAACAATCTGAATGAAATGTATTATTATTATTAAATTGTGATTCCAATTTTGAAAGCCATTTACCTACCTGGGAATGAGCAACTATTTTTCAAGTAATGCCTAGAGAGAAATACTGTAACTTCTGCTGAATTAACTTTTAAAGGAAGGTGGAGACAAAGAGAATTTGAGCAATGAAAGATGGTCTGAGTGACCACTAGGGGGCAGCATGCTCAAATGGTTGTGGGTGGGGGAGGGGAGAGACAACTAAAAGGAAATTCATGTCTTTACAACTTCAAAGTCTCATACTTTTTCTCTTAATTTTCTAAGTCAAAATCCAGTCAGCAATGTAAGAGCTTTCTTTTTTCTACAACTTGAAAACAAAGGGGAAGGAATTCTACGGCAAAAATAACAACACTTTATAGAAGGCAACCGTTTGCCTTACTTGCACTATTCTCAGTGTAATATGTGTGTGTGTGTGTGTGTGTGTGTGTAAAATGAGAATATAAATATTTATTTTTGTATTATATCTTATATAATATATCCTATATATTTGAACACACATAATCCTCTTGATAACCCTGTGAAGTGCACATATTACTCTCCTGTCTGGCCAGTGAGGAAACTGAGGCACAGCAAGTTTATCACATAGCTACCAAGTGATAGACCTAAGATTGCAACCAATGCATTGTCTCTCGTGTAAAGGCAGAACTGAGAACTTTTAATGCACTTTTTCCTTGCAGGATCATGAATCCTTTCAGATAAACTAGAAGTCAGATAGCAGCTTTCTCCTCTCAGCCTATCTTCTTGGAGGAAATTCTTTTTCTCTTGGTTTTCCAAAATAATAATCAGATTGTACCTTCTTAAAAACACATTTTTTGTTTCCTTGTAACTCACCTAGGAAGAGCACAGCTGTCATATTGAGATTTGCCAAGGAGATTCTGCCCATTTTAAACTTTGAGTTTCCAGAAGTTAAGATCACAAGTGCACAAAAATAAAGACAAGAAGTGTTAGAGGCACAGATCAAGTGGTAGAGTGCTTGCCGAGCAAACATGAAGCCTTGGCTTCAAACTGCAGTACTACAAAAAAAAATGACAGAAAGAATAGAATCACAGCTAGGCTTATAAAACGGTTAAAGCATTAGCCCACAGATGATAAAGAATGATGAATATCTATATGAATATATCTTTTTTTTTTTTTTGGCCAGTCCTGGGGCTTGAACTCAGGGCCTGGGTACTGTCCCTGAGCTTCATTTTTTGCTCAAGGCTAGCATTCTACCACTGGAGCCACAGCAACACTTCCAGCTTTTTCTATTTATGTGGTAACGGGGAATCGAATCTGGAGCTTCATGCATGCTAGTCAAGCCACATGCAAGCTTCATGCATGCTACCACTAAACCATATTCCTAGTCCATAATAATATATCTTAATCCATACGTTGAGATAAATAAGGAATTGCTATGGAGGAAAGATCCCAGGTTACAATAGGAAAAAGCCAAATTAACTAGTCAAAAATGTAAAATGAAAACCAATTTCAACTAGTTACAGCACTTATAGTAGAGAGAAGAGGTGAAGACGTGTGAAACAAATCAGGGCTACCAAGTAAACAATGAATGCATTCAGCTGACTGGTATAGAGAAGGAAAGGCAAGTTGATGATCTTTGCACAGAGCAGAGTCTTAGAAGAAAAATAGGACCTTCCTAGAAGATGCCAAGATGGATAAGAAAGCTTCCTAGCAAGGGGTCAGCTTTAGAGTAGGCTGTTTTCAACCCTAGCAATGACAGTGGGCTCTAAAAAGCCTGAAATTAAAATAAATAAATATATAAATATGTAACAACATACTGAGAGACTCAAAAGCTTGAACTCGAATGTTGAGCTAAAGGGCATGCTTAGGGCACAAGTAAATGAGTAACTTTGGACGTGGGTTGGTGTTCAGATGAAGGATCAGAGCATGACTTCCTTCAGGTTTGCAGATACTGCCAGACTAAGAAATCAGGCTGACGTTTCGAGAAGCACACATAGAAAGACATGAGCAAAGTGGGAAGAGAGAGGAAAGTACAGACAAGTAAAGACCCACCAGTAGAAAAAAAGTCTCCAAAAGGCACATGGAGTAAGAGTGAGGTAGACTCAAACCAATATTCTAAATCAGGTTTGTTTTACGTTTAGTTTTTTTAAACCATGCAGACGCCACTCAAACATTTTGAGCTCTCCTCATGCTCAAAGCAGTCTATGAGGTATTACAAAATCAAAGATAGAAGAGCCATGATTTTGGCCAAATGATGGCTGGGATGTTACTCAACAGGGAAGACACTGTCTAACATGGGATATTAATTCAATCCTTAGCAAAGACAAAAAATATTCTCTATAGGAGCCTGGTTGAGATGAATAAAATAAGTCATTATCCTGTGGTCAAGGGTTTCTGATGAAAAAAATCTGCAGCAGGTCTGTGATATCTCATATGCCTCTGAAATAACAAACTGCTCATTCTGAATTCGGGCAGGACGTTGCTCTCCGCAAGTCACACATACCACAAGTTCTCCTAGAACCACCTTTTTCTAGAACATGCTATTTCTCCTTCAAGATTCACCTCTCTAAAGAGATCTCTTAATTTGCCTCTCACCTTGAATTTAATAAATGCCTACTATATGATTAGGTAAATTATTGAATGAGTGATTGAGTGTTTTGACAATTCAAGTTATGTCTATATCATGTGATAAACGATACTAGAAGCTTCTTCTTTAGGAAGAAAGCCTTCTATCTTCTTACCCCTTAAATAAAGGTTAATAACAAGCTTCTCTTTATAAACACTAGATCTCTTTAGGAATTTTCTTTTTTTTTTCCTTTTTGTAATTTTTTTATTGTGAAAATACTGTACAGAGAGGTTACAGTTACATGAGCAAGGTAATGAGTACATTTCTTTTTTGGGGGGGGGGTCCGGTCGTGGGGCCTGAACTCTGGGCCTGGGCGCTTTCCCTCAGCTCTCAGCTCAAGGCGAGCGCTCTACCACTTGAGCCATGGCACCACTTCCGGCTTTTTCTTTTTGCTTATGTGGTGCTGAGGAATCGAACCCAGGGCCTCAGGCATGCAAGGCAAGCACTTTATCACTGAGCCACCTTCCCAGCCCCACGAGTACATTTCTTAGCTCTTTAGGAATTTTCTTGAAGGAGAACTGAATGTACAAGGAAAGAGAGAGAAAAGTAGAAAATGTATCAGAGAAGAAAACGAGAAGACACTAACTTGGTCACCATTGAACTTGATGGCTTTATACAATTGGTACATGGTGAGTATAATATTGTCTCTGTTTCAATGATATATATATATATATATATATATATATATATTAGTTGACATATTTCCTTAGGATACGGTAAGGAACAAAAGTAGGAAGGAAAATTAATCCACAGTGATTGGAAGACTGCAAAAGGAACCAATTAACCACATTGTCAATAAGGCTAATTGAAACTTCCAGAACTATGAGCCAACATAATCCTTCTCTATTTGTAAGTTTATTTATTATTTAGGAACGTAGCTCAATAGTTCCATTCCCAGCACAGAAAAAGAAGGTTGTTGTTGTTGTTTCGTTTTACTGTTGGTGGTGGTCAGGCATGTGCTACAGGAACAGAAAGCTGATCAACACAAGTGGACAGGGTTGAAGGTGGTCTTAGACATCAGACTCAAAAGAGCCTGGAAGCCACGCTGAGGAATTGGATTTAACTTTCAAATCCTCTAAATGTCGTGTCATATCCCATTTATGAGGTGGGAAGTGTGGCGGAGGATTGACTTGGAGAGAAGCACAGCCATGGATAAAGAGCACGTGTAGATTTCGTGTTGTGTCCATTTGTATTCTTGCCACTTTCTGCTCGGGGTGTGGTACACTACTGTTCCCTGATGGGTTCTGCTTGGCTTTGGGACTGACTTTGGCCAAAAAAAAACTTAGTGAACATGACAAATGCCCCCTCCAAGAGAAAGCGTCACGTGTGTGTGATGTGGCTCTGTCCCCAGTCAGCTGCTGCCATGAAACTCTTTCACGCCCCACAGCAGCTGAGAACCTCAGCCTGAATCCCAGATAGCACACAGAGCTTCTCAGGTGAGGCCTGATAAACCCAGCCATGCGCACTGCTGCTCTGAGGAAACACAAACACCAAAACAAAAGCTTACCCGGCTGAACAGCTAAGCTTTGGGAATTGCTGACTAACTAATCAAGCAGTTGAAATGTGATCATCTAGAGTGAGGAATGAGTGTGGCATGAATGGGGTAGTAACATTGAAGCTAGAAATTTTTTTCTTATTCATTTGTTTTGTTTATTATTATTTTTTATTGTTGTTGTCAAGGTGATATACAGAGGGTTACAGTTACATAAGTCAAGTAATGAGTACATTTCTTGTTGAAAGTCACCTCTTCCCTCATTTCTCTCCCAGGTTTTCCCTCCCAACGCCCCTCTCCCACAAGTTATATAGTTCATTTTCAACAGGAAGCTGGAAAATTTGAAGGATATTTAGGAAATAAACTCTAATGATTAACGAAAGGTGAGAGTAAATGATGAAGTGAGCGAATCCTGGTCTTCAGATTTCTGACTCAGCAAATGGGAACCCAAGGCAGACCCACATCCCAGGATTAAAAGTGTTAGATTCATGGGTGGATCCAAAGAAAATAATGCAGGATAAGACAGTACTTAAAGATGTTTTACTACTCCTGTGTGCAATTATAATTATTAAAGTGACTGTCATCCATCTTTATTAAGCATCTAACCAGTGGAAATAAGCTTAATTTGCATGAAAAGAGGTCATTACACTCAAGAATGACACTTCTGACTGAAAAGGTTGTTCGATGTTAGAATGCATTATCCATGGTATTCAAGGAATTTTCTTTTACAGGATATATTTCGTTCCAGATTAGACATGGGATTTTCAAAATTAATTATGAAGAAAGATCTTTTCTGGTGATGTGATTTTTCCCCTTCTTGTTTGCTATGATTTAATGACGGATTCACTTTATTTTTACGTCTTTGGGCCTCGTGTCACCATGTATAAAATGGGGAGATGGGAGTGGATAACCCTCAAGTCTTCTCACAGCTAAGCAGAAGCAGTGAATCCACTCATAATCTTGGCTTATAAAAGGATGAGTCAGATCTATGGAAGATGTGCCTATTTAGCATCTCCTTTTGTAGATCTATATTTGTGTCAATATAGATAGAAGAAGCTTTTTTAAACTGCAATTATACTCCTCAGTTTTTCCCAAAGGAAAATCAGACAGTTCAAAACCCAGGTGCTGGCACATAAAAACTTGCAGGAAAGCCGTGCCTTGACCTCCTGCGTGAAACGCCTCTAACCTTTGGTCTGAGGAGCCTACTAGCCTCTACCCTTCCTTGGGTCAAGAGAATAGGTGCATGGCTAAATAGGAAGGTAAATTAACTTTGTTTATTTGCATGGTAGAATTAATCGCTTCGACCACATTTTTATGTTATTTGGTGTTTTGCCAATATCAATTCCATCTGTAATATCTCCTTTCCAAGACCTAGACAATCTGTGTGTTTTGTTTCATATTCGTTCTGCAATCTGTGAGCTTTTAATCTCAACTAGTTGTGTTTCCCAGGAATGGAGGGAGTGAAGGAGCTGTATGAGCCAGTGCGGCTGGCACAAGGCATCAGAGATAAAGGCAACCCAACAAATGTGCATGGGAATGTACTGTGTGCAAGGTGCTGTGTCAGCTGTTGGGACATAAAGATAAGTAAGATACAACCCTATGTTCAAAGAACTCACAATCTGTTTGTAAAAGATACACACATGCACTTACAGAAACACAGATACGTTTCTGAGTCAGAGTGTGTCAACTGATCTCACAGAGAGAGAAGCCAAGAGAAAAAGAAAAGATTCAGTTGGATATACTAGACACCACCCAGATAAGTTAGTATTTTACATAAAGCCTAAGACTAAAACAGAGTTTCAATAGACAAAAAAAAGTGTGGTTAAAGCAAAGAAAAAAAAAAGGTAATTGATAGGCCTTTTTTAGTCTTAAAAATGAATTTGATTTTTGTGTTTTCTGATACAGAAATACCATTTGTTCTTAGTTTTATCGTGGTTTTCTTTTTGTTTGGTAAGAATTATTTGTATATTCTGGTGTCTGTTCTTTGTCAATTATATTGACCATAAATATGTTTTCCAGTGTGTGAACTGCAGTTTCACTTTCATAGTGTAGCATTTTAAAATTTTTTATTGTAAAGATACTGTACAGAGGGGTTACAGTTACATAAGCAAGGTAATGAGTCCATTTCTTATCGAGCATTGTTACTTCCTCCTTTGTTTTTCCCCTACCATCCCTTTAGTGTAGCATTTTTAAACCATTAAATTTACTGTTTTTAATTTTAGTTGTTTCTGTGTGTGAGGAGAAAGAAGAGAGAAGAGAGAGCAGTTTAAGAAATTTTCATTACCTAGATTCTTTAGAAATATCTAAATGTTAATTTTTTAGAATTGGAGGTATGGCTCAAGTGGCACAGCATAAGCCTTGAGCAAAAAGCTGATATGATATTAACATACAATAAAAATAAATAAATATTTTAAATGTTTGCTTCTCACAATCTCATTTTATCTTCTTTTTGGTCATCTGTGGGGCTTGAACTCAGGTTCTAGCACTGACCCTGAGTTCTTTTGCTCAAGGCTAGCACTCACAGATTATCCTGCCCCAGACTGCCTTGGGACTGTGATCTACATATCTCAGCCTGGTGAGTAGCTAGGATTATACTTGTAAGCCACCAGCACCTGGCTCCATTTATATCTTGGTCCCTTTTAGTTCCTTGATCTTGTTTATCATCAATTACCAATTATCAATATATATTAATATAGTTACATAACCAATCTTGGAATTTTCATTTTAAAAATGAATTCTGCTGGGTGCCAGTGGCTCATGCCTGTAATCCTAGCTATTCAGGAGACTGAGAGCTGAGGATCACAGTTTAAAGCCAGCCTAGGCAAGAAGATCCATGAGATTCTTATCTCCAATTAAACACCAGAAAACAGGAAGTGGTACTGTGGCGCAAGAGGTAGAGCACTAGCCTTGAGCTAAAGAGCTCAGGGACAGCGCCCAGGCCCAGAGTTCAAACCCCATGACCGACAAAAAAAAAAGTAAATAGTTTTTTTCAAGTACTTGACCATATTTGAGTTTTCTGTTTTATATAAATATTTTTCCATCAACTTAGCAAAATTCATAGAAAACTGTGCAATTTGATTACAATTAATCAAGAAGCACAGCTAAATAATTATGGCTTCATATAAACAAATATGACATGTCTCTCCTGCTCTTAGTTATTTCTTCACAATATTTTTACATTCTCTCATAAGAATCTCTTATATTTTACTATAATTATCCTAGTCATTGAGTTTTACTATTGTTTTGAATGAGATTTACTTTATTTGGTACTGGGGTTTAGGGTTTGAATTCAGGTTTTTGTGCTGGTTTGGAAAATCTCCTAATGTCTCACACTGTTTACTTTCTAAGGTACCAATCTACTACTTTCCAATATTTAAGTGAACTCAAATACTTTTACACAAAATACTGACCCAGTAGTTGCCTTTCATAGCACAATATCAGTGCCAGGCAAAGGTGGCTCACACCTGTACTCCTAACTACTCAGGAGGCTGAAATCTGAGGATCCCGGTTCAAATACAACCCGGGCAGAGACTCTTCCCTCCAATTAATCACTCAGAAACTGGAGTGGAGCTGTGGCTCAAAGTGAGAGAACCAGCCTTGAACAAAAGAGCTCAGGGACAGAGCCCAGGCCCTGAAGTCAGGCTCCACAACCAACAAAAATTATCCTCAGGGCTGTGTCTTTTTCCTGACCTAATTCCACTTCAACACTGTAGAGACTCATCCTTGCCTGTTAAGTCGTGTGAAACTGCGCTGTGACAGCAGCACTCAGCTGAGGGGTGCTGACCACCGAGTGTGCTGAGCTCTGATAGGAGTTTCTCCTGGCCAGGGAAGATGGCGGCAGAACAGCAGAGACACCACACCTGCCTGGTGGCTCCAACCTGCAATCCTAGCTGTTCAGAAGGCTGAGATCTGAGGATCCAGGTTCAAAGCCAGCCAAGGCAGACAAATCCAATTAACTTGCCTTTGAAGTGGGGGGATTAAGTCTGGCTGGCACCATCTTGGCCACCTGGTGGATGGTAAGGTCATCTTGAGCAGAAAAAGTGTCAAGAAAGAGTGCAAAGCCTTGAGTTCAAGCCTCAGAGTTCGTGAGCGCGCGCGCACACACACACACACACACGCACACACACACACACACAACCTCTTCCTATTTCTTGTTTTGCTTTCAAAAATAGAACATCTCTTGATTTCCCTTCTACTTAGCTGGCCTCTGATTGATGGTACCTTTTTAGAGTGAACTCTGTACTATGCGCAATTTACACAGAATTTGTTTGTTTTACCCGAGTGGACATTCTTTCCTCGCTACTTAAAACAAGTGAAGCAAAGTTAAATTTGTAGGTGAAGAGGGAGAAAAGAAAAAAACTCAGAAGCATGAGTGTGCGTACACGAACACGAACATTTTATGAGGTAGTGTTTACCAAAGGAAGTATTTATAGCTTTGCATAATTTATAGCGTTTAAAGATAATGATCATGCAAAAAAAATTTTTTTTCTCCTCCCTGTGTGGTAGGCTCATGAATACGCCAGAGAAGGATAGGAGGCTGGGGCCAGGGATGAGGAAGAGGAAGTTGAGAATGTAATGTGTCACTGCACACCTGCTGTGGCTGGAGAAGCTGCCTGCAGGCCCAGGATGAGCTCAGGGCTCAGCCTGGTGACTGGGCACACAGCTATGTGTGACACAGCGTGGAAATTTTCCCATCTCAGGCAGGAATGCTGCTCAGCCCCCTGTGCAACAAAAATGGATGAAATTGCCTTAGCAGGAAAGTAAGATTTCCTGGTCTTACGGCAGAATGGCTCCCCTCACCCCCTTAGATGAACAGGTCACCTCTAATTGAACAACTGTTACCCTCTTTATTTCTACCTGAAAATGTCTTTTACAGTTCATAATTAAGGGCAAGATCTCTATAATCCTATCGTGATGGAATGTCTTTTTAGCGCCCGAATGCAGTTCATTAGCGAGATAGTTGAAGCTGATGTATTCAGTGCTTTAATTGGACTACAATTCATTTGCATGCAGACAACAAGCACGTTGGATCTAAACAAGAACTCCATTTAGAAGCTCTCCAGAGCGCATTGTAGTGCGCTGAAGTCCCTGATCTGCGTTAAAAAAAAAAAAAAAATGTCTACATAAGACTTAGTTTGTAGAAAGGAAAAAATCCCAGCAAGGAAAAATAGCTTAGGATCCAAACAGGCATCCTTTAAATTAATAGAAGAAAAGTGTGTTTAAAGTCAGAAAAGACATGATCACGTGTAATAATTCTCAAAAATGGGTCTCCACGGGAGTTGGGAGTTTACAATTTCACTCCAGAGATTTCTGCATTTCACAGAAGCTGTGCTGAGACTTTAGGAGACACACAAGACTTTTGGTGGTATGTGGGGAGGTTTCAGGGTTAATTGTTTCGAATTCACAGCTTGATTTTATGGGAAAATATTATACTTTTGACACACAAGCTCTTAGACTTGGAAAGCAGTCGCATAGAAAACTGAGTGTAATGGATCCAACAAGCCCAAGCACAAAGTTATGAAATGATAGAAAGTTGTGATGTAGAATAGGTAGTTAGGCAAATGTGCCTCATGGTTCTTTTCAACTTCTTGTTGGCTCTCACCCAAACAGATGAGCCTTCCAAGTGGGATTAGCCCGATTTATCCGTCAAAGATTCTAGAAGTCCTCAGGATCATTCCTCATTCCCAAGGACAGAAAGCAAAGCTAACTGTGCCCATCCTCACATCCCTATGACCCCTTCAGGGATAATACCCGGATGATCCTTCAGAAAGTAAGTTCATTAACAGGGCAGAAGGAGGCTGCTTTCCAAATGTAAAATCCTTCAGACATCTTCTCACAGTGGAAGTGCAGATCCTGGGCAAAGGGCATGCTACTGAACTGGCCAGTTGTTTGAAAGTTCTTAACGAAAGACAAATTATTATATTAGATTTGTCATGAATATTCCTGTCAGTCTGTCTATCTGGGTCTGTCTGTCTATTATATATCTATATCTATTGGGAGGCCAGGATAGATTAAGTTCAAAATCCCATAAGCCATCTAGAACTCCCATCTCTTTTGAGAAGGGTTGAGCTCTTTACAGTACCACTCTGAGTCTGATGTTTATTTCATTTATTAGGAGTCATATATTGCTATAAGTTAATTACTAAGTGAAATTTGCTATATTCATAATAATCCTTCAGAATAAAAACTGCCTATAAACTCATGAACAAAAATATAACAAAAAAGCAAGCCAATAAATCTTGTATCATTGCAATGGAATAGCAAAAGTGAAATTTTTGCTTATTTGTACAGATAATTATTTTGAAATTCTTGAGCCATAGATTAGACTAGGATCATTTTGACTTTACAGTTTACTTAAGTTCTTATCTTTGCACAACTCCTCATGAGTATAACTGGTTAATTTAAACTTCTTCAAAATAAATGTTAAATATAGGAAGAGGCATTAAAATCAATAGTACTGAATATAAACATAATTTAATTTTATGTGTGGTCCTTCTCCCCTTACTGGGCATAATTTAATCAAAATAACTGTGGTCATTTACTGATGTGATATAATTGAAGTATATCTCTTTGCTAGCTATTTATATTTTAAAATAACTTTTAACTCACTATGTCTCAATGTTACTATTGTTATTACAATATATTATTGTATAGCATGTGTTCCATGTTATATGTGAAATTATATTAACATATAGACACTATCCAAAACAAAAAACACTTATCTGTCACATGCTGTTAATAATTGCTAAGATACTTTAGTATGATACTTTAGTACCTACATGGTTTTTATCTGTATGACTTTTATCTGTATGACTACAGTTTTGAAGACTACCTCCAAATTAAATTGAAATTCATTGTCTTTGTGTCTTTGTGCAAGGAAATTCAGAGCTTTGTTTTATTTAGAGAAAGACATTTACAGTTTGGTTTAATTTTGGCTTTTTCAAATTTTTAATTCTAGTGAAGTAAGCAGTGAGCTCAGTCATCAAGATCCTAATGATCATTTTGATATGTTGGTGGAAATGTAAAAAGTATATTTTGTGCCTGACAATATGCTAAATTAGAAGTATTTCTAAGTAAACAACACTTTTATCAATATTATTTATGAAAACCGATGGCAATACACATGAAAATATTTTTGATGCAAAAGTTGAAGAATGTAGCAAACAAATAACTACTAAGCATTATTACTTTTGCATTCTGAAGCACCTAAAAATCTGAATTTTCAGGGACCAATAAATGTAGTTTGACTAGTATAAACTCATCTAGGAATTTATTTTTTAACCATTGTATTAGGAATCTTTATTCCACAGAGTTGTTGAAGAAATAATATGAAATGATCTGCCAGTATTTTTTTTTGGAAGGAGTTTATTCATTCATCTTTCTAAATGTTGTTCATCTATATTTTTTAATGCTTAGGAAATTTGGATAAACTCCAATAATCTGTCCTTAAGAAGAATTGAATTTAATGTAGCCCCTGGTATTTGACTTTTTGGGGGGCATAAAATCTCAAATTTGCATAACCACATGAAAAACACATAAAATAAAAATTAAGTTGAATTTAGTAAATTATCTCTGATTAAGTATGTATCAAACAACTATTTAAAGTCATATTTATAAAAGTCATCTAGAGGCATATTTAATTTTTATTGTTAATTACCAATATAGACTTTCTCCAAAGTACTGTCAAAATAAACATAGCTACATTATAAATCTGAAATTGTTTGTTTCATTTAATACAGTATTTTTGTCCAGTTATTTTAATTCAAAGTGCATTTGTGGTGTCTATATAATAGGCAAGGTTAAATTCATGGTTACATTATTAAGAATTTTTTTTCTAAAATAAATTATGTGAGCTGTGTTGTCAAGGATTTTATAAGAGGAAAAATTATTACTTATTTTATTTAAAAAGCTAGCTATTAACAAAGATATATTTAACTAATACAGGATTGCTTTATATTTTACTAATAGGAGATCATAATTATGCAGAATAAACAGTTATTTGTATAAAAATGTAATGCTATTATGCAGAAACATTTTATTTATTGGGTTTTGGATGCTATGACATAAAAATGTATGTAGTTACAGTTTACTTTTTAAAAGTGCCAGATTTCTTAATCTACTTTAAGGATATTCAAATAAAAGTATAAGTAAAAATCATTTTATTAACTCAGATTTATTTCCAAGGGGAAAATTCATTGAAATATGCTGAATATTACTTCAAGTGAGCAGTTTAAATTATATTTTGAGCATATTATCAAAACTTACCTTCCAGATACCTGAATAACCTATACAAATAATTTTCATTATTTGCATGGAATATGATTATCCAAAAAATTAAGGTACAACCTCTAAAGTTGTAAGGGAACAGATGCAAACATCAGCAGCCTAGGTACAAACAGACCCTATTAACAGAAAACCAGAATAAAAGGTAAACTGAAAATATTAGAATAATTGCATATTCCTAAGTGGAAAGTGCAGGACTGTCATTCCCCCTAAATTAATTCTTTTTTTGTTTGTTTGTTTCCTTTGTGGAACTAGGTATTGGGTTAAACGCAGGGCTTGACTGCTTGACTGGCACTCTACTGCGGGAACCGCATCTCCATCACTGCCTTTTGCTGATTATTCTGGAGATGGTATCCTGTGAAATTTTTGGCCTGGTCTGTCTGTAAACAGCCATGGCCAGACCTCAGATTCTTGAATAGCAAAGATCACAGGTGTGAGGATTATAATGTGCACTGGGCTTATATTAATTCTTATGTATTAATGAGAACCCAATGGCAATAAGACTTTACTGAAATGGAAAATACTTTCTCCAATAGTTTGGGAAGAAACAAGCAAGAGCCAGCCAGTAGTTCTTGAACCCAAACAAGAAATGTGATATGATTACAAATATCACCATATAGATTGTCTGGTATTGATATTGAAATTAAGACACATATTGAAAAACTCCTTTAATTTTCCTTAAAGATATGACAATTTTGAAATCATTGAAGTAGCAAGGAAGGTGATATAACTAGTCGACTAGGTAGACTAGATAGGCAATTTATGTCCATACATGTCTGGGTGCAGACGTGATCACAGTAACCATATTGAATAGCCTTTACCATTTCATCTTTATTCTCTGGTATACAGGAATTTGGCAGCTGTGGATACCCAGTGGATGGCTGTGACTTTTCCTGCTTCCATGAATGAGTTTTCATAAAGCAGCGAGGTAATGCTTTCCTCCTGTCTATTCACTACCTCTCCACTATTCACAATCTCTTCATCTTCCATACATTAAATTCTTTGCAAACAAGAAGCATGTGGACACAGCCAATACTGTAGCTTCCTATTACCCTGGCACTATTCCTAAATTCATTTTGAATGCATTATATGTGACCCTTGCTTGGCCCTGACAAGAGGCTTTTTGAAGAAGGAGGAGCATCAGCCCTGGCTGTCCTCTCTGCCCAGAGAGGACACCCTCTCTTGGCCTGCCCGAAATGTTGCCTTTCAGCTCCAGATGTCTAAGCTATGGAAAAGGCTTTATAATCACTCCAGAAACACGGAACCCATCACAGAAGCGGTCTGTCTCAGGACTGGAGATTATTTATTTCAAGCTTATCAAACACAAACATAAGATAAAACAACATAAAAGATCACAGTTGTTCAGAAAAAGCATAGAGCTGGGAATCTTTTCCTCCATTAAAACTGAGTCAGACTGCTGAAGTTGAAGCACAATGCAATTTTCACCATAGAAAATGTCATTTTATTAACTTGGTGACTGTTCTTAATAATTATTTCTCAAGGGAAAGAATGTACAACACAGATTCCAAGTTGTTGATTCATATAGAAACTAATCTTTTGGAGTAACATCTACTATTCTGATCGTTACTGGAAATAAGTAAATTTTAAATTGAAGACTTCTTTGGCAGTTTATAATTGAGATCACAATATAAACTCAAGCTGCTCAAGGCCTTTTATTTGAATTTTCAGCAGCTCCTTCCATTTCTTATCTCACCTTCTTCTGCAGTCCTCATCCTTTAGAAATAACTTGCATTATTCCTTCTAATGTACTTCCTCTAGTTTTCACAACACCTAGTTGGGAGACACTGCATGCCCTGAGTTTGTGTTTGCTTGGAACTGAAGCATGCTAAGCACATTATTCATATGCGCAAGCAAAAGGTAGACTTTAAAGAAATCAAAACTAAGTTATTTTGCAACACCAAAGGTAATTCCCTCATCTGGGTCCACCTCCAGTTTTAATAAGAACCTCAGCCACTTTTCCCAACATTCTTACAAATATGATGTCATGATATATTAAAATTTGTTATTACACTTTTCTCAAAAGAGGACAAATAATGTTTATTTTTATTTGCAGAATGATTCTTTGCATCAGGGATTTAAAAATCTGTCCACATGCAGATTGTTTAACTCATATTTTAATAAATGGGTTTATTAAATATCTAATTTCACTATAAACAATATCTGTTTCACACCATTTTCTCTGATAATATTGAACAAATTTTGTTCTCTCCTCTAAGTAGATAAAATTTTAAATTATTAGCGGCAGATAATTTACTCTTGGATTTTTGTGCAATTTCTCTCATTTAAAGCAAAGTAATCTACAATTATTGGTTATAGAAGAAAAGAATATTGAACTCAAACAATAGAAAAACTATGCCTCCTCAATATATCACTTCTAGAAGAGTTATGCTTTTGTGTCTTGAAGTCAGACAGGTTTATTTACCAAGTCTTTTTTAAAAGGAGAATATTTTACATTTAACTTGGAACAAGATAAATCACAGGCATAAAATTCTGTTATTCTTTTGGTTTAAATCTATACTACAAAGGCTTCCAAGCCCCAAATAGGTTGCTATGTTGCATTGACATCTAGTGGACTGTAGCTCGTATTACAAGGGTGAGATCACTTCGTGTTCACTTAGAACAATGGTAAAGTTGAGAGACAATTTAAAGATCACCTCTGGTTTAGAATTTTTTAGCTATGAACACTGAGACAAACAGAAAACAATTGTCAGAAGTATTTCAAAACTATGGAAGTACATGAAGTTAAGATAATATACTATGTTCTTCCTGCCACAACCTCCTGCAGTCTGAGATCACCGGCCTGTGCCATCACAACCAGTCAAAAATTATTTTAATGTGACATTTATCAGACACAGAAACAGATGACAGACCAGTGAAACAGAATCAAAAACCCAAAATAAGCCATAACTTTCAACAAAGGTGCCAGAAACATGCTTAAAAAAGACAAATGATGTTAAGAAAACTGATTATCCACATGTAGAAGCCTGAAACTAGACCTCCATCTTTCACCAACTACCAAAAAAGAAAAAAAAAAGAAAAAAAAACCCAAACCCTCAAAATGAATCAAAGACCTAATGTAAGATTTGAAACTTGGAAATGAATATAAGTAAACCTAAAGAAAGCACTTGAAGACATAGGCATGCACAATAACTTTCCAATAGCGCAGGAAATAATAGGAAGAATTGACAAATATTTCAAAAGGATTGTGTCAAATGGAACCACTTCTCACAGCAAAGGAAACAATCAACAGAGTAAAGAGATAGCCTACAGAATGGGAAAAAATATCTTTGCCATTCAGACAAGGAATTAATAACCAGAATACTTGAAGAATTTCAAAAAAGTAAACACCGAAAGAACAAACAACTCATGTAATAGACAGCACCATTGAGATTCAATCTCACTCCTGTCTGAGTGGCCATCATCAAGGAAACAAACAACAAATGCTGGCAAGAATGCTGTGGTTAGGAAAAAAATGCTGTGGGGAAAAGGAACCTTGAACACTGTTAGTGGTAATACGACTTTGTGCAATTCCATGGAAATCCATATGGAGCCATCTCCAAAAATTAGTAGAGCCACCGTATGATCTTGCTATACAGCTGAAAGAATGCAAGTTCCACTCGTGAGCATGTATCTGAAGGAATGTAAGTAAACAGATAGCCAAAATACTTGCACTTTATTTGGAAAACTAGTCATGATAGTCAAGGTATGGGATGAATTTAAGTGGTTGTCAACAGGTGAGTGAATAAAGAAGTGGAAGTAATATACACAAATGGAGAATTAACCATAAAATGAAATTATATCATTTGCATAAAAATACATAGAACTGAAAAATTATAATATTAAATTTTTAAAAAGACTCAAAAAGACAAATAGTGCATGTTTTTCTCTCAAATGTGGAACATAAATTTAAAATAAAACAAACAACATGAATGTAAATGATGTACTACTGGAGAGACGTCGATGGGAGGGAGAAGAAAAGAGCGCAATGGGTAAATATAATCAAAATACATTGAATTCACATAGGAAGATGTCATAATGAACTATTTTATGAACTGTAAATATAAGTGAGAAGGGGAAAAAGAGGTAAGGGTGAAAAAGAGAGGTGAAGGTGACCAAAGCACAATACATTCATGTGGAAATACCACAATTAAACCCTTCGCTTGGTACAATTAATATAGAGTGAGAGAAAGGTCATTTAGTAAACAAGAGCAGGACTTTGAATATGGACTAGGTATTAGATGATATTCATGAAATACTATGTGTGTGGGGGGGGTGCCAGTTGTGGGGCTTGAACTTGGGGTTGAGCAATGCCCCTGAGTTTTTCTACTCACGGCTAGCGCTCTTCCACTTGAACCACAGCTCCACTTCTGGCTGTTCAGAGGTTATTTGGAGATAAGAACTTATCTGCATGAACTTTTCTGCTCAGGCTGGCTTTGACTCTCACTCCTCAGATCTTAGCTACCTGAGTAGCTAGGATTAAAGGCCTGAGCCACCAGCACCCAGCCCTTGTTACTTTTATATGTTGCAGTAAGTTCTTGTGTGGTAATTGTTTCATTGCCAGTTAATAGTTATGTGTCCCCTTATATTGAAATACCAGCGGTAACGCACCATTATGTCCTGAATTTGCTCTCAGATACTTCAGTTTGAAAAGAGGAGGTGACATCACGGTCACCTATGCTGGTTCTCAGCAGCCCAACACCAGCTCATTCCTTACTTTCTCCTCTTGTCTTCCTCCCTAGTACCTGCACCAGAGCCAAAGCCAGAAATTCAATTGTCAAGGTTGCCAGTGGTAGTTAGACTTCAAGCACTAAAGATCATTCATCAACATCCCCTCAGACCTATCAAGTCTTTTTTACTCTGGACTGTCACTTGCAATAAACCCTGCAATGACACCAAAATAAAAGGTAAGAACAGTGATGTGAATTGGTAACATGTTGCTTCCTTTAACTCTGAGTTTCCTGACACTGTACTGCTTCCACTTCTGTATGCTTAAAATAAATGGCGTTTTAAAGGGAAATGTGAAACATTTGGTATAGACTTAAAAACCAGGCTGGGGACCAGGATGAAGAATTTTGATATCTCAGTTCCTGCAAGTACAAAGAGGTGAGGAACGAAGTTGAGATTCACTCTGCTCTTTCTCCTCTGTATTTTTAGCTGTCCTAGTTTAAGACATAATTTCTTTCAGAGGAAGTTACACCAAGTCAAAGCCATTTCCTCCTCAGGCTCAGATACTTCGTCTGGTAAACAGTCCCTTCCTCAAAGCAGCTCAAACACCACGGCACAGAAGAGAGCAATGGAGCAATCTTTTTGGCCTTGCAAAATTGGCTCTGCCTGCCTCTGTTTTTCTGCTGTCTGAGTTCACATCCCAGATTGCTCTAGCCCACTTCGGCTCTTGCGCCAATCTAGATGCGTTCCCACAAACTCCTCTGACTTTCCTTGTTTCCTTCTCCTCTCTCTCCTTTGTTAGTTTCCTCCATAATTTCCACATGGTTCCTGGCATAAATCTTAAAGGTGTCTGTTCCTCTTTCAAGTCTTTAATTCTGGCAAGTATATTCTCAATCACCAATTGCCAAAGACACCCGGCTTAAAAGTCTTGCTAACCCCTGTAGAGTCTTTGCTATCCCAAATCTCCATTCTTAATTCCCTTATTAAGATTTTGAAGATTCTGTTTAGCAAGAAAACCTCAATGCTAATTCATTCCTTTGCCAGTTTTGCTGCTCAGAAGGCAGTGTAGTATTTACCCTTATCTGGATTTCACTTTCCACCATTCTATTTTACTAGTACCTAACTGCAATCCCAAAATTAAAATTTCCATTCAATAAATGGGGAAGCCTAGTAATAGATAATGAGCCAGACTTGTGTTTCTGTGACAAGATGCCTGACAAGAACCACACAAGGAGGAAAGACAGATTTGCCCTCGTAGTTTCAGTGGTCTCAGTCCATCATGGCTAGGGAAGTCAGGTGGAACCAAGCAGCTCACAGAACGGTGGCCAGGAAGCAAAGAGTGACCATGCTGGTATTAGCAGGCTTTCTCTTTTTTTCCCATTTTACTCCATTAAACCCCTAGCTATGAGATGGGAGCCCCTCTATCCAAGGGCTCTCACAGAGAGACCCAGAGATGTGGTTGAGATATATGCATAGGCAGGAAGTGAGAGCTTATTACAAAATACTAATGATAATAACAATAATAATAATAATAATAATCAGTGAAAAGCAAGCCTGGAGCCATGGTTCAATGGTAGAGCACCTGCCAAGCACAAAGACCAAATATTGCATATTTATTTATATGAAATATCAGTCTGGGCAAATTTCTGAAGGCAGAAATTAGATTAGTGACTGCAAAAAGAAAAGAAAAACATGCCCAATGGATTTAATTTAATCTCATTAAATATGGTATTTAATGGTGACTTATCTCAGCAAATGTTTTTTGAAGCCCCAAGAACACTGAATTCATAGAAATTAGGCAAGACTTCCCATTCCAGGAAACTATGGCCTTGTTACATCTTCAACATCTAGGTCAAGTTATCATAAACCTCTTTTTTTTGGCAGTATTTAGGTTTGAACACAGGGCCTGTGATTGGCAGGTGCTCTACCACTTAAACCACACCCCAGATCTTTTTGCTTTTGTTATTTTTAAAAAATAAGATCTAATTTTTTTTTTTGCCAGGATTGGCCTGGACTGTGATCCTTTCTGCACAGATGAAATGACAGGTATGTGTCACTAATCTCAGCTTTTTATTAGTTGAGATGAGGTATTGTGAATTTTTTTTGCCCAGAGGTGGCCTCAAACTGTGATCTTCCTGATCTCAGCCTTCTGTGTAGCTAAGATTACAGGCATATGCCAATATTCTAGCCACTATAGCTTTTTATATATTGATCATCTCAATAAAGTTGTTTTAAAACAAGCTTATTCCTTTATGAGCAATTAATTTTAGACAAGAATGCTAGGGAAATTTGATGAGGAAAAAAAGATTCTTTTGAAATGCGATGCTAGAACAAATCAATGCAAAAATGTGAATTTGGGTTCCCTACTTCTTGTCATCAACCTAAATCAATGAGCTAAAACTATAAAACGTGTGTGTGTGTGTGTGTGTGTGTGTGTGTATGTGTGTGTGTGCGTGTGTGTGTGTTTTGTGTACTGGTACTGGGTCTTGAATTCAGGTCTTCATGCTCTCATTCACCTTTTTTCCTCACAGAGCTTTACCTTTAGAGATTTTTTTTTTTGCAAGTCCTGGGGCTTGAATTCAGGGCTTGGGCACTGTCCCAGAGTTCTTTTGCTCAAAGCTAGTACTCTACCACTTGAGCCACAGTGCTACTTCTGGCTTTTCCTGTTTATGTGGTACTGAGGAATTGAACCCAGGGCTTCATATATGCTATGTAAGCACTCTACCACTAAGTCAAATTTCCAGCCCTTGAGATATAATTCTAGTCTAGCTTTTCTTTGTTCATTATTTGGAAGATAGACTCTTTCAGACTTTTCATCTGGGGCTGACTTTGAACCATGATCCTTTGAACCAGTCTCAGCCTCCTGAGTAGCTAGGAGGTACTGTCATGAGCCACCAGCATCTGTCAAACTATAAAATAGGATTAACTTGCCTTATTAATGGTTTCTTAACACAAAAACCATGGCGACAGAAACAAAACAGGAAACTGGACTATATTAAATCTAAAGTATTCTTGTGTTATAAATAATTCCAGGGAGAAAGTAGAAAGAGAGCCCACAAAATGGAAAAAGGGATTTACAAATCACAATAATGTGATGAAGCACTTGACATTTATCTGAGTTTCTCTTTGACAATGAGTCCTGGAGTGTGTGTGATTTTTAAGATAGTCTTTGGCTCTTCTCATTTCCTTCCATGTCTTGCCAAAAGAATTTTAAAAATCCAATGTAGTTTTTTTTATTTTTACTAGAATTTTATTAAGTATATGTGATTTCTAGTTACATCTAATTTCTTTTACCCATATTTCTTTTCTTCATATATTTTCTCACTCTCTTAAGATTAAAATAAAATCTTCTATGCAACTTACCTTGGATTTCAACTGTTGATGTCGTATCTTTTTAATTTTTCAGTTAAAAATCACTTCCAGGAAGTTTTGTATTGTGTATGTGCTTGTGTGTGAACCTTCAGTTTGTAAAATCCAGTGGGTTTAAGTAGCTTTCACAAACTTACACAACCTCCAAATTCCAGGATGTCTAATTCAGAACAGTTTATTTCTTCCTTATTTTGTGAGGACATTTTTGGTAAGCCTTGTTCTTTTTTAAAAAATTTTTTATTGTGATTAAGTGATTACATAATTTCCCAAGTTTCACAGTATTGTAGGATAGTGATGCTCAGTTAAAGTTACAAACACATTCTATCTTTCCTGGAGCAAATTGTCTATCACATTTATGAGTTCTATGAGCTTTGTGATACAGTTATCTTCCACATTGGGTGATATGTACATTTCTTTTGTTTTGTATAGCATCAGCTGTTCACTCTTTCCCATTTGTTCCCCCCCCTCCCATCACCGCCATTAAGTTGCTTAGTTCATTTTGGTCAATGTCCTGTGTAGCTAATGGGTCTGGCTGTTGTATGTTTTTCCCTGATTCCCTCTAGTTCTGTGTCGTCTTCCTGGTTCCCCTCCAGTGTACACATATATACTATACAGGTGATCAACAGCATGTGGTTATTTAAAAGTGGTTCGACCAGATGAGTGGAAGTTCTTTGTTTCTTAAGTCCTGTTAATTTTGTCATATCACCTAACATTTTGGATCTAACATCCACTTATCAGAGAGACCATGTACCATTTGTCTCTCTGCTCTTGGCTTACCTCGCTCAACATGATTTCTTCTAGCTCCATCCATTTCCCTGCTATTGTCATTTCTATGGCTGCACAATATTCCATTGTGTATAGATACCACAGTTTTTGGATCCATTCATCTGTGGTGGGGCATCTAGGTTGTTTCCATATCCTGGCTATTGTGAACAGTGCTGCAATAAACATGGAGATGCATGTGTTCCTGTTGTTCAGGATAGATGCCTAGAAGTGGTAATACTAGGTCACAAGGGAGGTCAATATTTAGCTTTCTGAGGACCCTCCAGACTGCTTTCCAAAGTGGTTGTATAAGTGTACATTCCCACCAGCAGTATAATAGGGTTCCTCTTTCTCTGCATCCCCTCCACCAGGTTGAGAAGGGATTAGTTTCTTGAGTTCCCTGTATATACTGGATATTAACCCTTTGTCTGATATATTGCTGGTAAATATTTTTTTCCCAGTTAGTTGATTGTCTTTCTAGCTTGGTTGCAATAGCTTTAGCTGTGCAGAAGCTTTTTATTTTAAGGTAGTCCCATTTGTTGAGTCTCTCTCCAATTTGTTGTGACCCTGGGACTCTGTTCAGGAAGTTACTTCCTGTGCCTATAAGTTCAAGTGTCTCTCCTACTCTGTCCTGCAGTAGTTTCAGAGATTCGGGTTTAATGTTAAGGTCTTTAATCCACTTTGAGTTGATGTTGGTGCATGGTGATAGGCTGGGGTCCACTTTTAGTCTTCTGCATGTGGTAAGCCTTATTCTTGACTTCTTCTTCTTTATTATTTTTATTTTAGTCAAACCATCACACCTGTAGCTATTTGCTATTCAAAACTAAAGTGCATTCAGGCCACTTGGTCTGATTCACCTTGTCTCTAGAGAAATGTTAAAAACTTTAGGGAAGTGGCCAGTTCTTTTTGTAGAACTGAGAAGGCTTTGCTTTTCTCACCATTTAGAACCTGAGTTCTTTCCTGTGTTTAAGATGCTCCAGGCTACTTTGAAGTCTAACACAATTATTCTATTTGGATTCTGAAGTATTTGTGGGGCACAGTTTGACTTCTTGGTATTCCTTTGTCTATCTCTTCTTTTTAAATTAGAATTGCATTAATAGGGCTGGTTGTATAGCTCAGTGGTAGAGAAATTACATACTGTGCATGAAGCCCTGGGTTCTGTTCTCAATACTGTAAAAAAATTGCATGCTTAAATGATACCCTAGTATATCTTGAGAAAAATTAGTAAATATAACTTAAGCAAAATTCATTTGTACTCAGCTTTGGAACAACAATGCATACACCTCTTGCCAAATTGGTTTGAAAATATGCTATTGAATTCAGCTGCAGATGTTTATTGACTTAGATCAGTGGAAGCTTTGCCAAGAACAAACAAAACAATGAGACATAACCATAGAATGTTCCACATTTTGATTATTTTTCACAACTGTAGAAAGATCTCAAGTTTAGAAGTCAGGAAGATGGATCTGGGGTTGTTGGAATTCCATTAACAGATGTGCTACTCTGGACAATGTAAAACAAAGACTTGGGGGCTGGGGTCTTTGCACCTCAACCTCCTTACCTCTGAGTATTCCGATTTCTCCTGAGACTTGCCAACTGTAATAAAGATGAGGTCACATTTCCCATCTCAACTTCCTTGGCAATTGTCCTATCTAACACTTGCAGGAGTCCTGATCCCTGGGGATTCTCCACCTCGCCCCCCAACCCCAAGTGCTTCGGTGAATGTCGCACATGTGCTTCTAATCTAGATTCAACCTCTAGCCAGAATGACCCACCAACAACACAGACCTCTGTCATTATCTGTCTCACCATCACCTCAGGAAGTCATCTGCCCTAATCCATTGTACACAGAACCCTAATGTGTGAAACTGATGAGACCAGAGCTGCTCAGTGGAGAGGGAGTCGTGAGATCCATTGATTAGGAGAGGACAATTCGCTGTCCAGCCATCACTCTTCCTAAACATTCTCCATCCCTGAGGCTTCCAGCTCCTGTAGCCTCCCTGAGTGCCCACTGTAGAACCAATGACCATAAGACGCAGCTTAAAAAACGATCTCTAGTAATACATTCCTAATTCCTCGCACAACACTGAAGGTCACTCATAGTCTAACCACCTTAACTTCCTCAGCTTCACCTCTCCCATCCTTCTTTCAGGGCTTACACTGACTCTGTATCTGGGCTCACAAGATGGTAGTCGATAGTTTCTATTTAAACTAGTTGTAATGAAATAGAGTAAAAAAAAAAAAATCCAACCCTGTCGTCAACTAGCCCAGGTCACACCTCAAGTATATAATATCACATGTGACCACTGACAGTCATGGTAATCCCCCAACCCCTCCCCTCTTCTTCACACTAGAGTCTGTGCCTATGTTGTCCTTGTTACCTAATATCCTCTCTGCTCTAATACTTGGTAAATTCCCACATATTTTTTTAAAGAGTCTGCCTCAAGACACACTCCCTGAAGGAAACAGAAGTATGTTACCCTCTTTGACATACAAGTTATTTTTGAGCCCAAGTCTATGAAAAAACAAGTAAGAAGGAAAAAATGTTCTTTATTCTCCTGAAGATATAGATTCTTCTGGTTTGCTTCCTGTAAATCACTCTTCTGTCAACTCGGTATTCTTATCTGCCTAAAGCTCATCCTATGATGAGCAATTGAAAGACAGAGAGATCCCTTGTGGCACCATTTCAGGGATTTCAGTCCATGATGAGCTGGCTTTATCGGTTTTAAACAAGAGAGAAACACTGTGATGGACACACAGGGCAGAGAAAAGCTGCTTACCTCATGGCAGCCCGGAAGCAGAAAGCAGGAAGGACCCAAGACAAGGACAGCCTTCAAAGGCATGTCCCCAAAAACCGACTCCTTATTTCTATATTTACAATGTAATATACATTTATTTTATTTATGACTCCTAGCTCCTAATCATACTTTACCCTCATACAAATACTGTTATTATTGCAAATGTATCAATGTACCTATTTATTAGATCAGAGATTCACTCTCCCCCAAATCCTATCTCTGAATTCTACATTGTAGAATTCAATATGAGTTTTAAAGTGCATTTCATATTCAAACCATAATAACTCCCATGTGTTTACTTCCCTGTTTTGTACTCTTGAAAACCTAAAACTACTTCTCTGTCTTCTCATTGGCATCTTCAACTAAGAGCAGTTCAATTAAAAATGTTTATTGAGACAGAAACGTTTCAAGGCTGGGCAGCCTTTTCAACCATTTGTTGGTCACAGTGGCCCATCTTACCATATGTATAGGCTATATTTAGCTAGAGAAAAGGAACTGACATACAGGGGCAACCTGATTCTCTAAAATTGGCCCTGGGATACTATAGATATTGGTCTAGTCAACTGGTAGCCTTTGCTTGGCTGATACTCAATTGCTTGGCTACAAAGGTTTACTCAGACACTGGTGGCTCATGTCTGTAATCCTAACTACTCAGAAGCCTGAGATCTGAGGATTGTGGTTCAGAGCCAGCCTGGGCAGGAAAATCTGTGAGATTCTTATTTTCAATTAGTCACCAGAAAATTGGAAGTTGCACTGTGTCCTTTAAAGAGGTAGAGTGCTAACCTTGAGCAAGAGTTCAGGAACAGTGTCCTGGTCCTGAGTTCAAGCCCCACAGCCAAAAAAAAAAGGTGTACTATTCTACATATCAAGCTAAGGTAGTTCATATATTGAGGCTAACCTTATCACCCAAGTACAGAGACGAGTTTAGATCAAGCTTAAATCAGACAGGTTTAGGTCAAGCTTAAATCAGCTTGACAAAGAATTGACTCATTCTAAATCACTGATTTGAATAACTTTTCATGGCGTTTTCTCCCACATGGTATGTGATAAACACATTAATGAACGTGTTTGTGTTTTTCTTGTTTATTGTGTTTTCACAAAGATCCATTCACCACATGGGGGTTGAGAAAAATTACATTAATCTCTTGATATCCCTTTACAAGCCTTCTCCTCACTTTCCAGTCCTCTGTCTCATTTAGGGGTGACTCAGGGATAACCTTTATGCCACAAGATTACTTTAATATAGCACTTACTACTTGGTTCTATAATTGTTTGCATGACTGCATATATTTTACATTAGATTGCAGAGATAGTTTAACTCATCTGCAGAGCCAATGCAATCAATGAATGGCTGTTTAATCAATAACTTAAAGAAGAATGGAGACTAGATTACTGTATATATCTGGGTGGAAAATGGCAATAATCATGGAAATGGTAGAGTGGTAACTACCATTAATTATTCACCCATACACCAAAAAGTCCATATACTACTGCTTAGAACCTGTAAATATGTTGTGTTATATGTCAAATGGGGACTTTGTAAATGTTGGTTAAATTAAGGAACTTGATTTGGAGATATTATGATGAATTATTCCGGTGGGCCCAATGCAACCACAATTTAACTCTTACAAATGGAAGGAAAAAGCATATGAAGAGAGAATAATGCAATAGGCGGAAGATTCAACTTGTATTTGTTGGGCTTCAAGCTGGAACAAGGGGCCACAAGCCATCCTTGCCACGTAGGAATGTGGCAAGCCTCTGAGAGCTAAAAAGGTCAGAAAACAGATTGTGCCTCGAGTACCTCCCAAAGGAACACGGTCCACCCTGCCTCCAGTGAGAACTATTCCAGTTATCTAATTTTTAAAACTGTTAGCTAATAAAGCGATGCTGTTTAGAACTACTGTTTAGCAATGTTTTAGAGCACCAAAAGGAAACTAATGCAGCAAGGTTAGAAGGGAGATGATATGGGGCTGGGAAGGTGACTCAGTGGTAGAGCGCTTGCCTTGCATGCATGAGGCCCTGGGTTCGATTCCTCAGCACCACATAAGCAGAAAAAAAAAACCGGAAGTGGTGCTGTGGCTCAAGTGGTAGAGCACTAGCCTTGAGCTGAAGAGCTGAGGGACAGCGTCCAGGCCCAGAGTTCAGGCCCCACGACTGGACCCAAAAACAAACAAAAAAAATAGAAAGGAGATGCTATTAGCACAGGAAAAAATATATATTTAACTGGAATATTCTTTGCTCTGGAGTCCTCAAATCCAATTGTGAAGGTCCCACTATGGCAGAGCTGGGACATCACTATTGGTTCCAAAGCAAAGAGAATATGTCCTGGACCTCAGTGTAAGGAGTATCTTTAGGTAGAAAGAGGCTCTCCCATATTCTTTGAGGTGGTAAATAAAAATATATAGAAAGACAGGTTGTCTGAAGAGAATCATCAAATCTAAAACCTGATATAGACTTTATCTCTGCTGAGAGCATAGAAAATAATCAACTACATCTTAAAAGTCAACAAGTTGTCTAACCTGTTGCATGAATTAAACAAATATATATAACGTGACATACAGAAGATGCTGTGTGGCTTACAAGGTCGATGGAAATTTTATTTTGTGCCTTACAAACCAGAAAGTTGCATTATAACTACATCTGTACACACAATGAAGAACATTCTGTTCAGAGAAACTGTAAATATTTAGTATCTATTTCCCAATTAGGGTTTCAGTATCACTTGAATAGATTTTAATGACTTGATTTTTTTAAGTATTTATCTAACAATTAACTTTTATTCCAGGAACCATTCAAAAGCTTTTGGGGGTAGAAATGAAAAATCTGGTCTTGATGTAATGGTGGGGACAGAGCTAATGGTAGACCTGTGATTCAAGTCTGACTCTAAAAAGTATTCCTGAATACAAAATAATACCAAATTATTATCATGTATATGTATCATGAAGTATTTGTGTAAATTATACAGTAAAATATTATATAAATAATTATTAATATTTGGTCCAAAATTCATCTAATCTATAGATTTCCAACAAAACCTTAAGCAATGACAATGAATAAAATCCCCATAGACAGTATGCAAAAAGAAGGGGTAATAGACCATAAAAGAAACTGAAGAGTTAAATCATGAAGAAATAGAAGATGAGCTTAGGCTAGGCCTATAGCTTTGTGAGCTTGCCTAACTAATGCAAGTCCCTGGGTTTGGGACCCAACACTATAAAGGACAAGAAGAAGATGAGTACACAGAAGATTCTGAAAAGGAATAGTCAGACATACAAGAGAAGAGCAGAGATATCCCTCTAAGCATAAACATGTCCTTGAATTTACTCAATTAGACAAAGCCAAGTCTCCAATTATAATGAACCATCTGAAAAAAAATGCACTTGAACTTGTTCTTCCAGAAAAAGTCCTATGCCATGTAAGCAAATTTCATGGGAAGGATTTAAATCCCAAATAAAAATAGCAAGTCAAAGCCCAGGTAAATTGACCTGTCACCTAAGGAAAATCCCATCTTATATAATGGGTAACAGAGCCTACAAATGCAGGTGTTGACATACGTCCTTTGACATCAGCTCAAAAGCTTCCTCAAGAGCCAGGTCTCTCCTGGAAAGTGGCTGACTCTCCAGGGAGTGTGTGCTATGTTCCATGTCCATCCAGTAACTGATTAAAGGCAGAGAACTTTCTTCTCACCTAACTACACAAAGCAGGTGCTTAATAGATGTGTGCTGAATTTTTTAACCTATTCATTCAGTTATTCATTTAACGAATACATGATAGATAGCAAAATCCCTCCTCTAGTAGAGCACTGTGTGAGACAATAGAAGCACATGAGGAAGCCAAAAGTATACAGGAATACCACCTCACAGAATACCCAGGCTTGGTAAGCAGACCATAGTCAAAACACTAGGAAAGTATCATTGCCTTTGTGATTCACAGTGCAAAGGTCAGATATGGTATCATGCTTGCCTTATAAGACATATACCTAGTAAAGAAGAGCCAGCCAGGAAGGTCTCTCTGAGGAAGTAATTATCAAGCTGAGATTAGAAGAAAAAAAAAACAAAAACAGGCAGTTAACCAAGTGATGGGATAGAAAATCTCACCAGGAAGCCAGATCAGCACACATAATGGTCTTGGAGCAGGAAAGAGTTTTTCTTTCTTGAAGCAAGATGATAGCCTTAACGGAAGATAGTCAGGGACTGAATTCTCTTCAGTTACTACTTCTCCACTCCTTTGAAATATGCCTATTAATAGTAGGTGGCAATTATCCCTACGTCAAGACAGTGTTTAAATATTGGATTTATTTTTTTCTGGTCACAGTTAATGAATTTTAAACTACATATTTGTATGGAGGGAAATTTAGTGTCCAAAGAATCAAAATATCTAAATTCAAATCAATGTGTGGTTTTGATCAATCACTTAACTTCTCTGGGCCTTGCCTGCTATAAAATCAGAAGGTCAGACTCTGTGATTTATTTGGGAATTCCTCCCAACTCTAAGAGCTTTATATTTATATGATATAAGGTATATAAAGGTACCTTTTATGGTACCATAAAATAAGAAGCAAATTAAAACACTGTTTATATCCAAGCTCATAGCTCCATCTTGGGCAAATTATTTCTGATTCACAATTTTTGAATAAAACAATATCTACTTTAAAGGGATATCTTTATTGCAATGGAAGTACACTATTTTACTAACATTAAATACTGTATTTGCTTTTTTAAAAAAGAAAATTAGGAAATAATATATAATAACCTAAAGAATTAATCTTTTCTAGAGTTTTTCTTATCAGCAGAATAACTTGTCATCAGAAAGGGAATTATTACTTGTTAGTGTCATTAACTCAGACACAGTTAGATAAAATATTGTATTTATGAGACCTATTGCTCTTTGTTTGAAAGCCTATCAAACTTAAGCACTTAGGAGCTGTTTTTCTTACAAGGGAGGGTTAAGAAGTCAAGAAGAGATATATTATCAAAAGGGAACTGACATCTACCCTCTGACCATTTTTGTTTGCTTCAGCTTTCATTCTAACATTCCTGTCGCCAAGATTTAGGGAACAGAATGTAGGAAGTGAACCCACCAATAGGATAGCTAGGAGAATGCTCATCTGAGAACTTTACTGCTCATTCAATGCAGTTTTAGAAAGAAAAAAAAACTACAGGAGAGAAATAACTTTTACTTCTATTTTACCCACTTAGAGCCTTGCTCTGAGACCTCTTTCTCATGTAGACTCTTTTATCTTCTGAATAACTACCACATATACAGGGCTGTGTGCTCCTGACTGGGACCAATTAGATTTCTAAAACAACTTTCTGCTCATAAATTGATATGTTGAATGGTAATTCCTCTGTATAACTACTTGAGGATAATAAGTATTACAGATGAGTTGAGATTTTAAGTCTACCTAAAATTCGCAATATTTTTCCTAAGGCTTTTAAAATCTTATGTTATTTATTCCACTATCATTTTTGGCCAAATGCATCGTGTCTATGTAGGGGGGAAATGCAGTACAAAATGACTGTATTAAAATTAGATTTTTAAAAAATCTTTCAGAATGCAGGATCAAACGTAGGGCATGGTTAAGGTGGTATTTGCACTCCAGGGATCTTCCCAATCCTGCAATCCCAGCACATGAGCCTAGAGTTAAAGCCCAGTAGATTGAAGCCATCTGTGTGAAGCGTCAAGGGAGATTAACTGGAGAGTTGAAAACTCACACTGCAGAGCTAGATGCTGAGGCTACTTGCCAACCATAGCCTTGGAGCGGAAGAAAAGGAAGGAAGGAAGGAAGGAGTTAAAGAAAAAGTGTACTCATAACCTTTGCTAAGATGGTAAGGCAAACTTCATCAAAGGGAGCCACAGTTGTAGGCATAGAAAAGTCCTTGAAACCAGACCACAGGAAACCAGTGACTCCTGAAAGCAAGATGAAGGGTACAGAGCAGCTATCCATCCGTTCCCCTGGGCTCCTTCCACGCTCCTTTCACAACAGTGAAGGTATGTTATTTGTATCAACAATAGGAGGATGTTGATGAGCTTGGCACTCAATATAGACTGGGTTTCCCCAAACCTAAGGAAAACTGGGAAATACCATGGCTCAAATCATCTGTGATTCATTGAAGGCTCTACTATCAAAGGTAAGGTCTTGTACAAATGCATCACTAAAATGTCCAAGGCATTCTTGCCTGTGACATGATTTCCCTTAATATCCAAAAGACTGCTTTTCCTGCAGACCAGAGTGTGCTGAGTCCAACTTTTTCCTGACTTGCTGGGGAAAGGAATAGGGAATTTCCAGGGGAACTTTTACCTTTGAAAGCCATCTGGCTCATAGCTGCCTGGCTCTAGAATGCAGCTTCTTACCTCTGCAGACCACTTTGAACTTTTTCAAAGAAAAATTGATTGCTAGAAGCCTTATCGTAAGGAAACAGAACCATATAACAATAATAATAAACAATGATAAATCCCAAACTACATCCTCATGTGTGAAAGGATTTTTTTCTTCTCCTTAAGCAGGACATAACTGATAAAGTAGTAAAAAGTCATGCCATCCCTCATTACTTATCTGAATGAATATTTATTTAGTGGTCATTTACTAAATAGTTCTCATACTGATTTAAACAATGCATTTAATTTTTAATTTTGCATTTTGTTGTTCCTCATAATGAACTTGGTATGAAGGAGTCCAGGTTCAGTTCTGCAACATGCCTTATATACCTGCTACATGCTCGGAAATGTAAAGCTTCAGATGAAGTTTTCCATCCTGACAAGGTGGTAAACTGATGCTCAGTGTCATCAGTCTCCCAAACTGAGCTGAGAAATGTCACAGTGAAAAGGAGGTAGATGATAAACAAGACTGAAAAGCCACATGTGGAGTACATGGAGCTGACTCCCAGAGTTGGAACAGAAGAGACTGGGTGTTGCCGAGTGAGAAGTACCTACTGAGAAGGTTCTTGGGGTGGCTGTAGGCCTTCTTGGATGTACTGGCTGGATCATTTCCAGTCAAAGGTCTAAAGCACCTATTAGAGGTGACACTGTCACAGCAGAACAGCCCTGATGAAGACCAGTCGTGGGCAAAACAGACAAGCTGTTTCCTCCTCATTCTTCCCTCACCTCTGCCATGGCCACACCAAAAGACCAAGAGAAGCATCTTTTGGGAAAGGGCAGTGCTGGGCTGAGGTGCAGGGAGGATCTCTGACAGATGAGACACTGGAAGTTGAGGGCACAATGTGAGGCGCTTGACCTCACATTACAGCGGGCTCCATCACAGGCCATTATCATTGGCTATAATGAGATAAGAGTCCCTCCTTCATTGCCTAAATGAATTTGGCCTGTTTGAAGGCCTCGTCTCCTGCTCAGGTCCACACAACTAGCTAAGTATACCAGCTGAGTGCAATATGTTAGCTTCCTTATCAAATAACAAGATAGCTGATGAACTGAGCACTTATTGCCTTATGTATTTTGACACTAAATTGGTTGGTGCATGTATGTGTAGGAGCAAACTAATAACTCTATGAGTTTGTAGTTGGGAGCAGAGATTCCTTTTACAAAAGACAGGTTAAGAAGAGGAGAAAAACAAGCTTATTAATGTGGATATTTCAAACATGCATAGGAAGACATTTATAAAATGAGTAGTTCTAAAAGAGTGGTTTTGAATTTGACCCTATATGGCATCTTCCACAAAAGATATGACAAGACAAAGGAAAAGGACTTTTGGTGTTTATAGCAGCATCTCAGGGGCAAACAACACCTATTAGCATCTCAGCAGCAAACAAATTGTTGCTGAAGTCGAATTAGTAAAACTTGCCAATGCCTTTCCACTGCACCATCTCCAAGCCCATAAAAGTCCACATTTGTCTGCAGTAAATGACCTTTGTTCTCCCTGGCAGAGACAATTTTATAAGACCCTTAAGGAAATAATGAAGGTAGTTCTAAGAGGAAAGCTACAAGTGCCCACATTAAAAATTTGGAGAAATCTCAAAGAAATAACCTACTAAATGACACATCATAATATCTTTTTTAGAAATCAAGAATAAGTCAATCACCTGAAATTTTAAAAAAATCAGAGAACACACACACACAATAGAGCACAACTTATGAAATGGAGTCTAGGAAAAAATGCAAAGAACTAATCAAACTGAGTTGTAACTTTGAAAAACTGAAGAAAATCAACAAAGCCTTAGCCAAACTAATGAAAAGAAAATTTAAATTAATTAAATCATGGTCATGAAAAGGAGACATTACAACTGATAGTACTGACATATTCAGAGAACAATTAGGGAATGCTTCAAAAAATATTTGTACTATAATAATTTTGGAAAATCTAGAAAAGAATAAAGTTTTAGACACATGACCAAAGTTGAACCAAGATGTCATTAAAATAATACTAAACAAATCAATGCAGACAATAATATTAAAACAGTAATAAAAAGTTGTGAACAAAGCCCAGAAGGCTATGGTGGCTCTCAGTCTAGTCTAGCTACTTGAAAAGCGGAGGTCAGAAGATCATTGTTTGAAACCAGCTTGAGGAAAAAGAATTTCACAAGGATCTCTCTCAACCAATGGCTGGGTAGGGTGGTGTGCACCTGTTAGCCACAGCATCACAGGGAAAGCACAGTAGGAGGATTGCAGCTCAGGTCAGCCTGACATAAAGTGAATCTGACCTCAAAAATAATCAATGTAAAAAGGGCCTGGAAGTATGGCTCAAGTGGTAGAGTACTCAATGAGCAAGTAGAGCTCCTGAGTTCAATCCCCAGTACTATAAAGTGAATGAATGAATAGCCAAGGACAGGACAGCATCACTGCTGAATGTTACCAGACCTTTAAAGAACTGACTTACAATGTTCCCCAAACTAGTTTTAAGGAAGGAACACTTGCAAATTCACTCTAAGAAGCCTGAATTACTCAGATATCAAAACCAGTAAGGACACACAGCAAAACAATAAGACTTTGGAACAGTTTTCTTGATGATCATAGATGAAAAAAAAATTTATAAAATACGTACAAATCAAATTCAATAATGCATTTAAAAATCATACAGGGCTGGGAAGATGGCTCAGTGGTAGAGCGCTTGCCTTGCATGCCTGAGGCCCTGGGTTTGATTCCTCAGCACCACATAAGCAAAAAGAAAAAAGTGGTATAGTGCTAGCCTTGAGTTGAAGAGCTGAGGGACAGTGCCCAGGCCCAGAGTTCAGGCCCCACGACCAGACCCAAAAAAATAAAAAATCATACAACCTGATAATGTGGTTACATTCCACGAATATGAGGTTGGTTGAACATATGCAAATTGGTAAGTGTAATTATAAGCACATAAATAGAATAAAGGACAGAAATCTCATAATCATCTCAATAGACATAGAAAGAGCTTTTGGCAGAATTGAACATCCTTTCATGATAAAATTCTCAAAGAAACTAGGGCTAGAAAGAGCAGATTTCAACATAATAAAAGCTGTCTATAACAAATCTACAGAAGCATTGCACTGAATGGGGGAAAAACTGAAAGCATTTCCTTGAAGGAAATCAGGAATGGGATAAAAGTGTCTACCTCTCATCACTCTCTTGGATCTTAGGGTTTCAAATGTATCCAATCTCTTATTTAACATAGTACTCAGAATCATAGAGCAATAAGGTAAAAGATATAAATAAAAGGGACACAAATGGAAAAGGAAGATATCAAACTACCCCTATTTGATTCTCTACTTAAAAGAGCCTAATGATTTCACCAGCAGACTCTTAGGCCAACATTTCAACAAAATAACAGCATAGAAAATCAGCTATAAAAATCAGCAGCTTTGCTACACATCAATAATTAATTCACTCAGATGGAAAGCAAAAACATACCACTCACAAAAAAAAGCCAACACCAAATATAAACCTAACTAAGGAGATAAAAGAATTCTACAAAGAAAACTATTAAAACTTTGAAGCTAAAGAAGATACTAGAGGATGACATGACCTTCTTTGCTTATAGATCAGAAGAATTGATATTGGAAAAATTGACATATTACCAAAAGCAAAAGCTATAAATATATATATATATATATATATATATATATATATATGTGTGTGTATGTATGTATGTATGTATTCCATGCAATCTTTGTCAACATTCCAGTGACACTCAATGTCTAGTTTTATGACTGGGGAAGAGATGATCATCTTTGTGTATCAGTTATTATGTGATCTGAGGATAATTACATCTACTATAAAAGGCTGTTTTTAGGAATATAGTTAATATATAGATAAGTGCCACTTCAAGAGAGGCAGTAGAATTCAAGCAGACAGAATACAGCCCTTGAATTTCTTCATGAGACAGAGTTCTAGATTCTCAGATCTAATGGAGGAAACATAGCTGAGCAGATGTGTTCAATAGAATGAGATAAGCAGGAAGAAACATGCATAAATGACAAGGTTGTGGCAGAGTAAGGATAATAGATCAGATCTATCCACTGGAGGCTGGTAAACTGAACCATGTCTTCAGATGTAAGAGTAAATTGATTTATGGTCCCAGCTATAATTTAGGAGGGAGTTAGGATAGAAATCAAGAACTTCTCATTTGACACCAATTTCTTTTTCTTTTTTTTGCGGGGGGTGGGGGTTAGGGTGGTATCTGGTCGTGGGGCCTGAACTCTGGGCCTGGGCGCTGTCCCTCTTCAGCTCTAGGCTAGCACTCTACCACTTGAGCCACACTGCCACTTCCGGCTTTTTTCTTTTTGCTTATGTGGTGCTGAGGAATTGAACCCAGGGCCTCAGGCATGCAAGGCAAGTGCTCTACCACTGAGCCACCTTCCCAGCCCACCAATTTCTTTTTCATATGTTATAATATGTTTTGTTTTCAGGAACCACAAAATAACAATATCATTTTCAGTCTTTCTATGTAGAGTTCTTAGAGAGAAGAAGGATAATAGATAAAATGTATGGATCTCATTTAGAACACATTTCTCATGCCAACTCATCTTTGGAGTAAGATTGGAGCTGCATGGTAGAGTGCTTGCTTAGCACATGGAAGACCCTAGTTCTACATCAAATGCAGAAAACAACCAAACATCTGATTTAAATTTAATATCATATGTTTGGACCATTATTAGCTATAGAAGCTACAATATTCATTCAATGTTTGTCCATTCAACAAATATTTCAAAGTCTTTCATGTGTCAATAACTATTCTAGGTGCTGAAAATATTGAAGTTGATAAGCCAAAATGAAAGACTATAATAAATAAATAAGTAAAGTACTTAAACGTTGTCTCTGCTTGAATGCTATTTATGTTAAAAATTAACCATTATAGTAATACTCATATATTCAAATCTGACTGCTTAAAAATTGTTTTGCTTCAATATCCACTTTAAAATTAAGGTTTCTATCAGGTGCTTGCGGCTCACTCTTATAATCCTAGTTATTTCAGAAGGCTGAGATCTGAGGATCATAGTTCAAAGGCAACTCAAACATCAAAGCCCATAAGACAACTCTTATCTCAAATTTACCAGCAAAAAGCTAAAAGTGAAGCTGTGGCTCAAGTGGTAGAGCACTAGCTTTGAGGCAAAAAGCTCAGGGACAGTACCCAGATCCTGAGTCCAAGCCCTACTACCTACACACACACTCCCTAAAATTAGGGTTTGTTAGGTGTTTTCTATAGCCTCATTGTCTGAGAGAGGCGATTATGAGGAAACTGTGTAATACACATAGTAAATATTTACAGCGAGGAAGTTGAAGGAGAAGTTGAGAGACGAAAGTATTTGCTAGTGACACTATTTGTTATCTAGGCAACTGTAAAGCTTTTCTTGGGCAAATGTGTTCTCTCTTTTATTTTCCCAAGAGCAAAAGAAAAAAAAATGAAAAGAAATGTCAACAAAAGGAATCAGAAACTTCAAGAAATACTTAAGAACCAAGTAGTGAGTGAGGACTGGAAAAAGGGGCAAGGATTTCAATATTTGGGGGTCAGAAAGTTACAAAAAAAAAAACAGATTTTGTTCCATGACTTGAACAAAGTTTTCAAAGCCCTAACTGGTACAGAATACAGGAGAATTTAGGAATGAAAGATTGATATTTAGAGAGTAAAAAAAGCATTCTCAAATGAAGAATGGTAAACCAATTACTTATTTTAAAAGGTAATTCATTTTAAAAGGTAATTAATAAATCCTAGCTCCAGTGGCTCACACCTGTAATCCTACCTATTCAGGAGGCTGAGATCTGAGGATAGTGGTTCAAAGCCAGCCCTGGCAGAAAAGTCCCTATGAGACTCTTATCTCCAATTAACCACTCAAAAACTGGAAGTGGTTCTGTGACTCAAGTGGTAGAGTGATAACCTTGAACACAAAGAGGCTCAGGGACAGCACCCAGGCCCTGAGTTCAAGCCCCACAATCGACCAAAAAAAAAGGTAATTAATGGAAATTGACCAATTAATTGATTAATGACCATTGATCAACTAATTATTTGAGTGATGACAGTTACCAACAATATTAATCCTTTGATCCTATTCAATGTGTATTTTTCAATTATAGTTACCAACAATAATACTTACACTTAGAGCTGTATGGTTTCCTTAGAAACAAAACAGCCGGGCTCCCACTGGCTCGCGCCTGTAATCCTAGCTACTCAGGAGGCTGAGATCTGGATCACGGTTCAAAGCCAGCCTGTGCAAGAAACTTTGTGAAACTCTTATCTCCAATAAACCACCAGAAAACTGGAAGTGGCGCTGTAGCTCAAGTGGTAGAGCGCTCGCCTTGGGCTGAAGGGCTGATGCATAGTGCTCAGGCCCAGAGTTCAAGGCCCAGGACCAAACAAAAAAAAAATAACAAAACAATTATCAGAGTCCTCATCTGAACTCTCATATAGCCATCCTTGTTTGGATCATGAGACAGAGCACAATTGATTCTGGCGAATACTCATTCCATTATTTCCAACACTGAGCTTGTGTTGTAGCAATGTACATATTGATAGAAGTTCATCCCAGAAGCCAGCATGATTCTATAGTAATTCTATAATTCTATCTGACTAATGTGTACCCAACATTTTACAAACAAACACAATCCCATACGGTCATCTGCAGGCATACAGAGCTCCTGCACTGCCAGCTAGCTTTACTTCCAGTAACCACAGATATTGGCCTACCAGCTCATCTACTACTGCTAACAGGCACCAGAATCATAAGGAGTACCCAGAAAAAGATTGGGTTAGAAGTGAAGTTTCTTTAAAAAAAAATGTGTTGTTTTGTTTTTTGCAGTATGAGGCCCTCAATCCAGGGACAATAAGCACCCTTCAACCCTGTACCACTTGAACCACACCCCCATCTCTCTTGTTTATATACTTGGTTTTGTTTATAACTTTGCATGAGCTCCAAGTAGCTGGGATTACAGGTATGACCACCACACCCAGTTGGTTAGTGAACATTCTTTTTTCTTTTTCGTACTTTTTTTTTGTGAGCAGAAAAACAAGCTGATGTCCTAGGGATAATGAGTCAGTAGTAAAGATATCTTCACTGGCTTGTAGAATATTTAGATGGGGCAAACATTAAAGGAATCTGAATAGGAGCATTTGCCGCTCTCTTTCTCAATAATGATGGCTATTTTTATTAAAATAAAATTTCTTTCCACAATGCATTTTCTATCAAAAATAAGAGAACAAAACAAAGTTCCCATTTTCCCCAAAGAAATGCCTAGTGTAAGGATTAAAGTGCTCATATTAGTGACAGAGGACAGAAGACGAGAGATGTCACCTATTTGGTTTAGTCTGTATACTCAGAAGAATCTGCCTCAAGGTCTCAAGAACTTCTTGTTTCTTTCTAAACAGAAAGAAAAGCTGAACAACTCAGGAACATGTCCACTCTTCTCAAGTCCAAAAATTCTAGTTTTCAAGCCATGTTTTAGGTTATTCAGAAATGCTCAGCTCCTTGTAAAATCAGAGAAATTTCTTAACTGGTCAGCATAAAAAAAGCTACATTGTGTAACTTCCCTTTAGCTGAACCACAAGCAATAACAGCACAAACAGTCACATCCTTACAAAGAAGCAACTGAAAACTCGATTTCCAAAGCTCAACTATGGAGAAAGGGCTAGTTATACAGACAGACAGACAGATAAATATAGATAACTATCTAGATATAAATAATAAGTCGTGATACAGATAATGATAGATATCAATCCAAATAGATAATCTATATCTATATAGATAGTAAATATTTATATATACCTACAAAGAGTGATAGATCTATACATCTAGATCCATATAGATTATCACTCTAGACAATCTGTATCAATAGAGATATCTATCTAAATTATACATTATCTATCTAAATATTTATAACTCTATAGTGCTATCTAGATCTAAATAGTCTACATCCTACAGGTAGTTACCTCTCTCTCTCTCTATATATATATATATATATATGTACATATATATATGTATGTATTTTCTGATATGGGCTATCCCTTTCTGTAAGGTATAAAATCAGTAAATAATAGTTACTTAGTGATTATCACATGTAAGACACTAGACTGCTTTTTCTCTGGAAAATACTATTATTATTCTCCTTTTACAGGGGAAGAAAATAAAGCTTAGAGAGTCTGTTGTAAGGTTAATATATTTAAAAGCCCAGATTCAAAGGCAGATCTGTTCAACAGCAGCCTTTACATGTTTATCATCTCTCCCAAATACCATGGACAGTTGGCCTAACTGGTGTTGCTCTTTTCTCTTTCTGTTTGTTTTAACTATTGCCTTTAAAACCACTTTTCTCAAATGAGTGCCTTAGAATCAGGTCATTTCCTGATGGGGGACTCATGAGGTCATTTGTAGCCACTGACCAATTGTAAGGACTTTTACTTTAATTCTGAGTAATATGAGAAGTCATTGAAAAGGTTTTTTTTAAAGAGTGAAATGGCAAAATCTGGTTTGGGGGAGGCAAGAATTTGAATTTGTTCATTGCTTTATCCCTAATACCTAAACAGTAAGAGGCTCACACGAAGTAAAATTTATTTATCAGAAGTTAAATAGGGAAATACAAAGTTAAGAATGGGAAAAGGAAGGAAGGAAAGAAGGAAAGAATCTTTATCATACTTCTCTATAGGTGATAAGATAATTATTCTTTTCTCTTGTTTTTGCCAGTTGTGGGGCTTGAACTCAGGTGTTAGTATTATGCTCATCTTTGGTCCTCAGCTCCACCCAGACCTGAGCCCCTCCCTCTCTCCGCCCAGATCCACCTGGGCTCCTGTCTACCTCACTTCCTACCCTCAGACCCCTCCCGTCACCTGGATGGTGCTGATGCCGTGTGCTCCTTCTTGGGCTAGGGGTGTGGTTCAGGCCCTAGAGTGCCTGTCTAACAAGCACATGGCAAAACCATGAGCTCAAATCCCAGTACTACCAAACAAACAAAACTCTAAAATTAAATACAAAACAAAAAATACAACAAAGGAAAGGTTCATGACTTAATGTTAACTACTCCCCCATAATCTCACAGACAATACTAAATACCCACTAAGCATCAAAAGTCTGGTCTTCCACAGTTTAGTGAATATGAATTGTGCCAGGAAGAGTTTCATGAAACTGTTCTGACTCATCCAGGTGTTTCTGCTGATAAGGAAATGCATTGCCATTTCCTGCTGGAGACATCAAGACACCCTTTTCAGTCCTATTTGCAAATGGGTGGAGAGAGAACAATCTTGCTGTAAAGGAAAGAGGAGTGCCAACTCTCTTCACCTTTGCCCAATGTGGGGCCTCATTTGCATGTCAATAGGAAAGGAGTCTCAAAAGAGAAAAAAAAATCAGAAATGAAGACAAGCTACCCAAGAGGAAGCAGTCAATAAAGGCCATTATCAAGAAGGCAAACTGCAATATTGGTTGCAAAAACAATGTTTAAGAATGAGTATTTGCTTTATTTTAAAAATATTCTTGGTGGATATAATATTCATACATATTCATAAGGTAAAATGTGATGTTTTCATTCATCTTTATATTGAGGAGTGACCAGACAAACTGAGAGCATGTAGCACATCCATCTTTAACAAAAAGTTGTTTATATTATTTTTTAATGTGACAAATGGACCTTGTAATGGGAAGAACACATTTTTGCCAGCAAAAAATCGTCCTCCTCCCTGTGAAACTCCCCACAATACAAATTTTTGCTTCCTCAATCCAGAACGAGTGACTCATCTACATAGCACAACTGGCAACTTTCCTCTTCCCACAAACTCAAGTGCCTCTGATAGAAAGCAAACCAGTAACTTTAAAAGGCAAGTGTTCTTTCAGGAGTATTAGCCAGAGGGATTTTCCTGAGAAATGACATTGGCAGGAAGTATGCAAGAACACAGAGTCACGTACAAATCTGTCCAGGGATTCAGCTTGCCACACCAGTCAGATCACCTGACTGGTTTGAGAGTTCAGGACAGTCAGTTAGGTGGCCTGCCACTCTGAGCCAACATAGTCAATGATCGTTTTGTAGGTGTGGTCACAATCTATAGCCTGTTATTGGGAGAATCCAATAATATACTGTTGGCAAGGGCATCTTAAACTGTTAATTCAGCAATAACAAGTTCTTATTACCATTACCATACTAAAGGTCAATACTGATGACTAATCATAAATATAAAACATTGATACCACATATTTACAAAGGGTTATGTATGTAATCCTACCTACTCAAGAAGCTGAGATCTGGCCAATTCAAGGTCAAAGTAGACAGAAAAGGTTGTTAGATTACATCTCTAAAACAGCCAGCAAAAAGTAGGGCTAAAGATGTGGGTCTTAGCAATAGTGTTATCATCCTAGCAAGTATTAGTTATCATGAAAGACAGAGAAAAATCATCATTAAAAAATAGTGTGCAGTTTGGGGTTCTGACTCAAATGCATCTGCTCTTTTTATTTTTTCATTTGCAACTAGTCTGAGCACATGGACTAATATCAAGTCTGCGATAGGTGGCATTCTTTTTATGCAGCCGAAATGGACATCGAAGCAAAATTTACAACCCTACGAGCATGGAAATAAAAACAACAATGATGTAATAGCTTTCTTTAGCTAGTAGCCCATGGTGCTCTAGCTTCTATGTCCCTTTTGGAGCCCCTGAGATGCCCCCATATCCTGCCAAGAAAGTTTACACATTGGGTTAAATCAATATATCGTTTCAAACCCTCACAGTGATGCAAGGAAAGGGCAGGCAGAAAACGTGAAACCTAATGCTCAGCAGTGTGGAGTCCATGTCATTATTAAACACAGCAGAGAGCAGCAACGCTTCATCCCCATTCTCAGGATCCTGATGGGGTCAGAGTATTATAAAATGACCTAAGATTCATTAACAGGAAAATAAAAAAGCACAGGCTTTATTGACCAGTTTTCCGTGGTACCTGAGACCTTCATGAGGGCATGAAGACACAAAGAAGTAGTTAGAGTAAGTTACTTACATGCTAAATTGAGAAGAAAAAAAAAAGAATAGTTGTGAAGAAGTAACACGTTATGTGGGAGTCTCAGATGATGTCATTTTTAACAAGGATGTTCCAGAGTTTTTCGCAGTTTGATTATCTGTCCTTGAGGAAAAGAATCTCCAGATCTTTCTATCCCAGGAGGATGGGTTTCTCAGGGGAACTTCATCTCCTGTTTGTTAGAAACACCAGGAAGAGATCTTTTTCAAGTGTCTTTAAGCTAAATAGTCAAGATGCCACATAGCACATTTTTAACCCCTTCAACCACAATGGCACTCTGACAGGAGATTAAGCAGTACAAATAGATAAAGAAGGAGAAGTATAAAAACACATAGATGGCAGGCTAGTAATGTGACTAGCCAGCAGAGCCTAAGAGCAACGTCGTAGCCACATTCACCCAGAGTAGAGGGCAGAAATGGATTTTTCGAATCCAGCAGCTTTTAAATGCAAGTTTACACTTTTGACTAGCTACAGTAAAGGCACAAAGGTCACCAGATTCTAGCCATCAGATCTGAGGGCCAGAAAGTTCATGTGTGTGTGTGTGTGTGTGTGTGTGTGTGTGTGTGTGTGTGTGTGTGTGTGTGTGTGTGTGTGTTTTCCAGAGAAAAAAATTCAAGGAGCAATATAGAGAAGAATTAAGTAGAAGCAGGTTTATAATGCAAAGTGAAATAAAAGTGCATTCTCCACAGGGTGAGGGGGCAGGCTCTAGAGGGAGCACTAAGTAGGGAGTGGGGGATGTCCCAAGATCTTAAGCTTTTATTGGGGTCTAAAGATGTGGAGGTAGCCAGGCCTAGATAACTAGAATTATGTGTCATCAACTTCCAGATTGGGTATGGGTCCATTCTGCACACATAGCAGGTGGGGAAGTTCATCCTCCTCCTCCTCCTTCTCCTCCTCCTCCTCCTCCTTCTCCTCCTCCTCCTCCTCCTCCTCCT